>NC_068398.1:48852530-49136326 GCF_023724105.1 Carassius gibelio
CCATTAATATAATAATGATTTTAGCTCTCTGCAATGATTAATAATGTATGCAAAAAGCTGTTTTATAATTCGCAACGTAATGTTATTTGACATGCTTTAAAGGGAGACAAATTGGATCTGAGTAATTGCAGAAAGGGAAGATTTGAAATATTATAAGTCAAATTAATTCGCATCAGTGCATTGAAACCAGTGACATGTTTAATTAACAGGAGCGGAAAACATTCATAGCCAACCACTGAAGGCTTGTTTGATTTCTAACAGGTTTTATTTATTTATTTTTTGCATCGTGGCTTTAATTCGATCAGCCATGTTTCTAGTGTCTTGCATATCTTGAAGATTCTGCATGCTGTAGGGTTGAGCTAACTTGAGTCTCCAAGAACTGGATGAACGGATCACATTATATATCTTCTGTAGTCTGGATCAGTGGGGGGGGTTCTAGCTTTAGCATCTAGGACGAACCCCTTTCAGCGCCCCCCACCCAAAACACTTCTGTCAACAACAACAACAAAGCAGCATTCTGCTCCAGTTTATATCCACATATTTGGAAAAACACATCATTTTAAAATTCAAAATATATAAAAATGAAAATTTCTACACAATATGACTCAAAAGTAGCAAAAGGAAGTCGTGTATACTGTTTTTTATTATTCGTAATGATTTTTCAAAAAAAAGTTGCATTTATTCATTAGCAATTCGGTATGATATTCAGATGACATTTTTTACCAATGACTATAAGCTTATATTGCAATTTCTAAACCACACAACTATCATAGACATACTATTACCATGATAGTTTACTTAAATTGGACAAACTTTGTATCATTAAAAGGATTAAGGAATCTTGCTTTAATATTAGACTTTTTTTTTATGGAAAATCAACATATCTTAACACTTATGTGTTAAACACTTGTGTAGTTGTTCATTACTTGGTAGCTGCTCCCCAAAGTCACTTTTCTCAACTTTGCATTGCTGGACACCCCAACATCTGATCGCTGAATTGGTGCCCAACCACGTTCCTGGATCCTCCAGCACTAGACATTTAGCATGCGTCCTTTGTCTGAAACCCCCATTTCAGGTCTTTGAGCCTCTGCTAATGAGCTGATTATCTGAATCAGACCACTCGTCTAGATGAAGCTTTGACAAGGCCCACTTTTGCAATATTTGGCAAGTTAAGTGCAAACTGAGTTACTTAAATATGTAAGAAAGCTATTTTAGCAAATGGACAGTTTAGTAATTTGGTAACACATTAGTATAGGGACCAATTCTCACTATTAACTAATTGTTTATTAGCATGCCTATTAATAACATATTGGCTGTTTATTTGAGCGTATAAAGTACATATTCTGAATAACCATATTTACAATAACTAAACTTAACAAACTACCTTACTATGTATTAATAAGAAGCTAATTAGAAATTTGCGGCAAAAGGCCTTAAAATAAAGTGTGACTAATGTTTTGGTAGATCAAAGATTAGCGGGAATAGTAGTCTTTTAATATGGGTAGTAAGCAACTACGTTTTTTATTTTATTTTAAACAATCATTTCCCAAAATGTCATTTGCGTGGAAATATTAGGATATATGTAAACAGGATGTTAATGGGGGTCCGAGACAAGACAAGACAAATGCAAAGAGATGCACTAGCAGAGAAAATAATGCACCCAGCAGAGCGACATTAAAGTTTGCGATGCTCAAGATGTTAGAGGAAAGTCTAAATACTGGATTGGAGGTGAAGGGTTTAGGCTGTCTTCAGAAAAGCTTTGGCGGCATTTTTATTTCATCTTATCTCTGTGTAGACATGCATTATGATAACCAAGGAAACGCAATATTGCTGCTATTCCATAGGCGCCACCTACTGTCAGAGAGTGAATTTGCATTTTTAGCATTATTGCATTATTGAATGCTAGAATTGAATTGAAAACTTGAATTATTTGACAAGGTTGAAATCAAGTCACTCTTGTTTTGCTTTAAATTGAACAATTACACAATCTAATTTAAATAATAAAACTGCTCATGCTACTTTGTTGTATCATGATTATACAGTGACTTTAAACAATCGAGTCGTTCTTGATCAAAGACAGTTAAAGTGAGCATGTTCATACTACTCAAGGTTGCCTGTATGATTCTTCACATTACAAATAAGCCGTTCAAACCATGCACAAATGTATTTTTGAATTGATAAGTCAGGCCAATTTTGGTGTTTGGTTCTAAAAGCACAGGCTGTCATGACGTAGCCTCAGTGCTAGCCATGCAGCAGAACTGGTGAGAGCTGGATCCTTGTTATGTAAGAGGAGTCGTCGAAAGCAGCACAAAAGAGTGGGAGAAGACTGGATGGGGGTGCTTTCAAAAGCCTGTCGCAGGAGAGGGCCAAGCACGGCTTTCATCGCACACATCCACATTCCCCAAATCACGCCATTTCCTACACCAGTCTAAATCAGAATAACCTGAGAGACGTGTGATATTTCATGTTTAGATGCTCTAACGTGTCTTTAACTAGTGCGTGACGAGCTGCTATTCTGTCCACATTGAGTGTAGCTCAACACAATCAATCCCAAAACAGCCAATCACAGCGCTTTCTGTGTTTGCACACTCTCGCACACTTGCAGTGCGGTGCAGCTGAAGAGAGCGACACGAACCTTATATATTCAGGACTATCTTGGTGCTTCACTTGGGTTGAATAAATGGTGCAACATTGCAAAAATAGTCACAAGCAATTAATAAAATGCAATGTCCTTTCCTGTAGTTATGACAAAAACCTCTTAAATTGTAAGGGATGTTTTTATTGCTTTTTATTATATTATAAAATGTTTTTTATTCAAGTTTTTTAATGCAACTGGCTGCAACAAGCATCGCTTCATGGTTGCTTTGTCTCATTTTCTGTAACAGACACAGAAAGAGAAACTGTTCCTCTTGTACATTACATTCAATCATCCCAGTATTGACAGAAGTCATGAAAATACAAAGTATTGGTTCTGCAGCGCTTCACGATTGTGTGTTAGAGGCCTGTTGTTGATGAGCTGAGGATCGCCAGACACCCCCCACATCTCTTTATGCCTCTTGCTGTTACCATGGCAATCACTGCACAATTACTCATGACATCAGCGTTTCCCTTTTTTCTCACACAGTAGAATGACACGGAAAAAAAAATAAACTCGGCAGAGTTCAACTTTAAAGGAACCTTTGTCTACCTTTTGCCAAGTAAGAGGCGTTATGGGCAAATTTCAGGTGAACTTTTCTTTAAAATCAAAGAGCAAGATGCATCTGCTATTAGTTGATTCATATTTTTTTGTTGTTGAAAGGAGTCATGCATTGAGGAATCTTTTCACTTGATCTTTGAAACATATGAGGTCATTACGCCCCTTGCTTTTGAACATGATTAAAAAAAAATCCATATGAAGATGTTATCATGGCAAGTTTTATTTTTAATCATGCAGAACTATATTTTTTTTTAATCAAGTCGAACTTTTTTTCATAGTTTGGCTGGTCCTGCGACTTATAGTCAGGTGCGACTTATCAAAATTAATTTGACATGAACCGAGAGAAATGAAACAATAGAAAACATTACCATCTACAGCCGCGACTTATATGTTTTTTTTCCTCGTCATGATGTATTTTTGGACTGATACGACTTATACTCAGGTGCAACATATATTCCGAAAAATATGGTACATATGTACATCACATTATAGGTCCCACCCACTTGTGAAGAATCACTTAATGGTTGGTTGGTTTTTGGTGTCATTGATAACATAGCAAAAAAAAATCCTGACCAGCATTGCTTGCGGTTTACCAGAGCAAATTTTAAATACCAATTAACAGAAAAAACTACAACCTACTAATTACAGACATCCCACCCTACAAAATGTAGATGCAAAACTCTGGCAAATCAGATGCAAATTCAATATCTGCCAGCAGGTGGTGCTTATGGCACAAAAGTACTACAGCGTTACCTTGGTTACCTTTGTAAACAAAACATTAATTGTTAACAATTATTAGCAATTAATAATTACCTCATTTTTTAAAGCTACTAAGTGCAATAATTCGCAATGTACACACAGAACACAGCACGTGAGCACTGAATGTAGCTTTGTTTAACGTCTTGCTTGAATTCTTTAAAATCGCTTAAAATTGGCAAGGCGTAAAACGCATAAATATGCTATACTTTCGTGATGACGTCTAAAAATGAAATGTCTAAGAAATGGAATGCTTTTACATTAAAACACTCAATGAGTTGTTATATCAAAAAAATTTTTTTTAACACTTGTACCTTACAAGCCAACTTTGTTTTTGATCCTGTTTTTTGGTTTTAACACTTGTACACCGTAAGAGCCAACTTTTTTCCCTTTATTTTTGGTTTTAACATTTGTAACTTAAGAGCCGACTTTTTTTCCCCCGTCTTTTTTTGTTATAAGTAATTTACTTTTAACAGAAAACAAAACATAGTGTTAGTTGAGAGATTAATATGCGATTTAATACTTGTATTATTTTCAACCTTTGTGATAAGGACTTTTACAGTGTAGAATGAAGTTGTGGAGGACTATTTAAAAAGTCAGTTATTGTAATGAGACGTTTTGCCTTGACCACTGCTGTATAATGTTACATGTTATTTATAAAGCACTGAGCATGTGAGCACTATAAATAATCAGAGTTTGAGCTGTCTCACACAACCATAGCATCAACACATGAATACTCTCCATTCCATTGCTTACACCAATGGACTACCAGTGCTATCAAATACAAGTTTTGAATCCTCCCAAAGTGTTTGTAGACATTTCATGTGGAGATTGTCTTGTTCATGAGATTGTAACATGAAATATGTGACTACTAAAACTTTTTTTTTTTTTTTTTTGCCTGTGCAGGGTCCATCTCTAAGACCATCATTTTCAAGGCAACTACCACACCTTATATCTTATACTAAGGTAAGATGTTAAAATGAATGCCTTTCTTAGTTAATAGTAACCCATAAATACTTTATGCTGTAAGTTATTTTTGGTATAAGCACATAAGATCACTTTAGAAAGAATGAATATAAAAACTACTTATACATCCCGTGGCCTCCAAAACTATTTGGACAATAAATTCAGACTTGTCTGAATGTGATCGCATTATATGCCAAAATGTCAGGTGAAGGGATGTATATACAGGAATATATTCCATTTGCAAAATTCATTTTACAAATATAATTTTAAGCACATAATTTCACATGTTGAATTGGTGAATCATACAACATTGTCTGTATGTGTGTATTTTTTTATTGTTGGTTTATGTAAAGATTCACTAGTTGGTCACCTTTGGGTGTTTAATGGCTTGACACAAGTACAAATGCCTCAAAAACATGCATTAATCCATAGTAAATAATCAGTAAAATGAATACTTTTCTTGAAATTATGTATGCTATCAAATGACCACAGCTGCGGCACAGCTATGTGAAATAAGCCGTAGTGCTTGGCACAACCACGCTTTGAACCATGCCATCTGGTGTCATAACCCACATGTGCAATGCATGTTTAATGACTGAATCATTAATTAATGTAACCCAATCTGCATGTAATGATCCTCTTGTGATTTCATGAATATTGGGCTTTACAACATTATCATATCTTCAGTGGGATATGTTACACTAATCAGAGTTTAAAGGCACTCAAATCTGCCAGCAACTCTGATTATGCAAATAAGCTGTAGTGGTGGTGGGGGCTTTCCTGTTCAAACTTACAACTTTATTTTGGACAAGGCCATTTTACAAGACCCACAGTGGTGCAGAGCAACAAGGATAAATGCTCAGCCATGGGGAAGCAGTATTGGAAATGTACCAAACCCAACCACTTTGCAAAGGCTTGTGAATTACAACAACCATAGAAACAGAGAAACATGCGTGCTGTCGATAACAAGACCAACTAGGACCTTGGAGACCCCCAGGAGCTCTTCACTGATGCAATACCAAAAGATCACAGCAACGTGGTAAATAAACAAGCTTTTGTGGAAATTGAGACAGGCTTAACAGTCTCCAAAATAAGATTTGGACTGGACACGGGGCAGAAGTCATTATCATTCCAGAAAACAAGATTCAAGATCTCATCAGTCTCAGTCAGTTAAAACAAATAACACAATGGTTGTCAGGATACTGGCGAAAATTTACATCTGATTTAGGTTCCAGAATTGGGGGTGGCAAAATGGCTCGATAGCGCCACCTTTAAAATTTCAACTGAGTGTGCCTCGAGTTAGGTTTTACATACATGTATGAAAATCGGTACACACGTGTAACACACCATTACCTACAAAAAAGTCTCTTGGTACAAAATCCGAAACCCAACAGGAAGTCCATTATTTTGAATTTCTTGTACAATTATTGTGCAGTTTTTGCCATTTTCCGGCCTCGTACTTTGACAAACTTCTCCTACAGTTTTTTAATCGTGTCATCTTCAAGAAAATACCTTTTTTGATGTTAACTTGTGAAGAACTTGAGTTTTTGTAAAAGGGCATGTCCCTTGAGGCCTGACAAATTTTGATGTTTTGCCATGAAACAGGAAGTAGCTGGAACTAGTCCCCTAAACACATACACATACCCATGCCCATATAGTTTTTGTAGTGAGTATACTGTGATAGCCTCATACTCGCCTGTCCCAGAGCGACACCCCATAAGCACCAATACACTCACTAATGCATACAGTTTGCATCTACATGTTGATATCAAATATGCAGTCTTTCAGAAAGGTATCAGTTACATGTTACAATTTATTATAAGCAACACAAGACTTTAATAGCCAATTACATTTACAGCTGAGGAGACTGGATTGATTTTCTACTGTTGAACTCAGACAGTTAAGAGGTACATTTATCCTTAGATGTTATATAAATTAGATCCAGTTTTATCAGCTGGCAAATATCAGTGCACATGTAAGATGTGTCTGTTTTTTAATTCCCTAGCCTGACTTTCAGTCCACAAGGCTGAACAAGAGTTCCCATCTCTCTCATCATCTGTAAAAGGAGATATAAACATTGTATTCGGTTTAATGCTGTACACAGACACAGTATCTGTTTTATCTCTCCCCTTCACCTGCATTAATTGATCCACCACACTAACTTTAGAGATGCTATTAGTTACTTGAGAAAACCAGAATACTGTTATATTGTTTATTAAACTTTTATTATTTTTCTGAAACCCAGAATTTTAAACCCTTTCCTATGGCTTTAATGCTACATACCCCAAACTCGGCAGAGACCTCTGAACTTCATAATTTATTGTTATATCTTTTATAACTGATTGGATTTACAGTTTTGGTATAAATAATTCGGAAATATTTCCCATATACTTGAATTGGCTCTGCATAAATGACCCTCTAAAGAACAACTTTAGTCCATTAGAGGGAGCCACAGGATAAGAAATCTTTTAACTGGACTCTGTAAACTGTAGTTTAGTTTTCAAACGGTTAAATTAAAAGCATACATTTCCTTTATGTTGCCAAGGAAACTAACATATTTGACCATGACCAGGTCAGGTAATGAATATCTGATGGCTAGAGGCCAGTGTGAAAGACGCTCGGGACAGATCTGTCACAGCTCCAATCAGGTTATGCTGCGTCCTCATGAAAGTTAATCACAAAGATTTCCAATATTGCAATGTAACGGTGACAAGTCACCCCACAATTTAGCGATACGCCACTGCGAGGGGGAGCAAAGGAAACGCTATCAATCACGGATTGCTACCCAGGAGGACGATATCGTGAATGGACCGTCTGAAAGTGATTCAGTTTTAATCATAGCGTCACCTACTGTCAATAGGAAGTGACATGTTTAGCACTGTAATGCAGTATTAGCAACACAGTAATATATGCCATTGTGTGCTAAACATGTTATAAACATGCTCGAACATGCTCGCAACACTTAGCTAAGTGCTAAAGCATGCTATTAATACCATAAAACAGGAAGTTGTTGTAACTAATGCAATGCCCAATCTGCCCCAAACTTAACGCTTGATTAGAGTTCTGGCCGTAATGCATCTTAAGCCCAATATTCAATAATAATCATAGCACCACCTGCTGGAAACAGGAAATTACTTTATTACATAATACAAAAACTTGCTACGTGTACTGCGTTAAGCTAACTGAAACTTGATATAGCACTTTTTATATCATTGCTCTTTTGTTGATTTTAATTGCTTCCATTGTCCTCATTCGTAAGTCGCTTTGGATAAGTGCCTGTTAAATGACTAAATGTAATTTAAATATACTTGTATATTTTCTTTAGGTGACCATAACATCATATCTAAAGGGGGTCATGAGAAATTGAGATTGAGAAATCAAATTTTCCATGATCTTTTGACATATGAAGTCATGGTACTGTAATGGCTTTATTTAAACCAAGCTGCCAAAGTGATTTTTTTGTACTTGTCTTCATGATGTAACAGATAAATCTGTCAATGCAAGACTTTCTGCACGTAAACAGAACCACACCTGCTTAATTCTTCATGATCATCTCTTTGTCCTACATTTACATTTATTCATTTAGCTGACGCTTTTTATCTAAAGCGACTTACAATTGTTATATATGTCAGAGGTCACACGCCTCTGGAGCAACTAGGGGTTAAGTGTCTTGCTCAGGGACACATTGGTGTCTAACAGTGGATTCGAACCCGGGTCTCCCACACCAAAGCCATGTGTCTTATCCACTGCGCCAACACCACCCCCTAACCACTGGCACATTAGTGAGTCCGATCCAGCCTGGGAGTTTAATGCAAGACCAGCATTTTTTGCTGTGAGCTGTGTCATTTCTTAATATGCTGCCAGCATCGAAGCTATTTATTACTGACATGTTTCAAGAAGAATAGATGTTAAATTATAAATTATATACTAAACAGCTTAAGCAAACAGGTGAATTGCACATAAAGGATGTGAGTGCAATTGGAATATAATTTAATGGGGTAATTTCCCAGTCTTTTAATCGTATAATTTTGATGTTTCAACTAGTAAAAACATTTTGAAATATTTTGGTGCTCTGACTACATCAGCAATTTACAGTCCAATAAGGAATGAAAACCTTTAAAGTGTGCAAGTATAGCTGAAACAAAAACAGCAAGAGTCATCTTTTTCAATCTGGGGTCTGTTTCCTAAAACCAAATAAGCCAGGCTTATTTCAGTTATTCTGACTTATTGTCAGCGGACTTGGTTCTAAATAAGTCTGACTAACTGAAATAAGCCTGGCTTATTTGGCAAACTTGTTTTATGAAACAGGCCCCTGAAGTCATCCTTTTAAGCTCCAGTGAGGGCCAAATAAAGCTGAAATGAAGTTGAAATGCCCAACAACTTTGTTTATCTGTAGGAATTTTGCTTTTACTACTTTCTTTCCCTCTTTTTTTTTTTCAATAGTTACACCTAAAAAAAAATCACTAGCCATGTGTTCAACAAAATGCTCAAGACTAGGCGGCACAATGAGCATATGACAATAGCACACGGTCAATGACACGAGGTCAAAGGCCCCTTGCACAAACAATAAACACAACACAAAAGCATATGAAACTGTGATTAAGAACCCCCACCGTGCACTCGACAAAAGACAAAACATGAGTATCCAGATTCCAACACTGAACTGAAACCAAGCCCCAAACACACAACACACGCTATGGACTGGAATGCCCACTTTTTTTTTTTTTTAACTTGTTATATTAGTACATGAAATCCTTTGCCATGGTTACCGTAATTTGTGATCATACTAATGAACACTTTTTTTTTTTTTAAATTCAGAAATGATATTAAGTCTTTATATTTGGCTTTTTAAGTTTGAATTCAATGAATTGCAAATCAAGAATCGAGATTTTTACAAATGCATCTCAATTCTTTCTTGAATCGATCCTGAGCTTAGTTTTGAACAGCAGACGGCACTGCATGCTTTAGAAACAGCCGTACTCTGCTCGTTTCCAAATCCTTATACATACTTGAACCTAAAATAATCATTCATAAAATTCGGTTGAAGCGAATTGCAAGCAAATTATTATAATAAACAAAATATAATAAAAATTACAGAAGGCTTCTGTAGTATTTTTCACATGTAATAAAAAAAAAAAATATGGTTCTCTTCAGATATGAGCCTCTCATGTGTACTTTTGGACTAAGACCTGACTGGCTTCATACATCCAATAAAAAGTACCTTGAAAGTAGCTTAAAGGGCCCTGTTATTCTTTTTTGAATATTACATTTCATGCAGTGTATAATATAGCTGTTTGTGAATGTAAAAATCAAAGCGCACAACAAATACAGTTATTTTCTCCTGAAAGAAAGAGTCGTCAGCAGTTCCAGTTCCACTTATGAAACTTATCTGCAAAGATCCGTAACACATCTGCTTAATGGTCTTCATTGGCCTCCCACAAACAAATGTCTACCTAACTGCCTTCAAAAACTTAAGTTTATGGTTTGTGATGTGATGCAATTCTCTGCAGTGCAAAAGCAGATTTGCATGTTTACAATTCCACAGGACAAGGATGTGAAGGGTCAGTGGTTAAAATAAATGTTTACGATACCACAGCAATAGACCAGTCACAGCAGACTGAGCTAGCTGACCAAAAAGAGCAGTGTAGGCTTGCTGAAAGGAGGTTTTTAAAGGGCCTAAATGTAATACAAATAATTGACAAAAGTAAATCCTATTCATTGACATCCACACTTGAAAGGGACTTCGATGACCAGAACATTTTTTGTGCCACTGTATTTGTCAGACCAAATTTTAGGGTGTGTTCACACTTGTAGTTCGGTTGTAATATTCAAAAAAGAATAACAGGGCCCTTTAAGCTACTTTCAGTTCGGTTGTAGTTCTTGTCATTACTTTCTGTTTTTACTTAGTTTAAAAGTATTTGGTATGTTGTGTTCGTATTTAATTCAAACCGCACCAGGACAAGTGGGCCGAGGCCACAAAAAAGATGTTTGATGCGCATCAGGATTCGGATAGCAGCATTCACACTTACTCAAATATACTGCACTAACCAAGAAATCGTACCAGAGTTTGTAGTAATTGAACCAAACAGGACAAGTGTTAACACACCTTAAAAAGCAAATTGTACAAAGAGTAATATTGACTCATTCTCGTTTTTTCTCTCTTTCTCAGATGTCATTATTTCATGTCGTGTTCCTGCTGCTCACTGGGCCGGGCGTGAGTTTGTCTCAAGCTGAGCAGCCAACCGTCCCATTTGGCTGCAGTTTTGGAATACCAAGACCATACACTCTCTTATGTGACCTGGATGCTATGTGGGGGGTGGTGGTGGAGGTCGTAGCAGTGGCTGGTGTGTTCGCTGCCATTTTACTGTTGATCGTGTTACTTTGTCGCCTGCACTCAGTGACTGAGGCACCAAAGCGAAGTGGCATTGGTCCAATTCTCTTACTTCTAACGGGCATTATCGGGCTGTTTGGGCTTAGCTTTGCATACCTTATTGAGCATAACGAAAGCATTTGTGTGGTGCGACGTGCCCTCTGGGGTTTGTTTTTTTCCCTCTGCTTTGCCTGCATGTTAGCACAGGGCTTGAGGCTGCGCAGGCTTGCACGTGAGTCTCGTAGCCCAGGCGGGTGTGCCCTCGTTGGACTAGTGCTAGGGTTAACAGCAGTACAAGGTATTATTGCTGCAGAGTGGCTTCTTCTTACAGTGCTGCGGGAGGGTAATCCGGCTTGCGACTATAAGCAACTGGACTTTGCACTCGCTTGTGCCTATGTGGTTGCACTCCTGCTGTCTGCCCTAGTAACTGCAACATTAGCACTGTGTGGGAAGGCACGACAATGGCACTGTAATGTTGTGTGGCTTCTAGTCTCCTGCTTGCTGTCCATTCTCCTGTGGGTGGCTTGGGTTGGTTTCTACGTCTATGGGAACAAAGTACTTGAGAAGTCTCCAGACTGGGATGATCCAGCATTGGCTGTGGCCCTGGTAGCACAGGGTTGGTTGTTATTGCTGTGCCATGCTGCTCCTGAAGCCCATGCCTGTCTTCGATCACCACCTCAGCCTTCAGCTCCAGACTATTTTGATACATCTCAGAATTCATCACGCATGAGGGAGGCCAGCCTTGATGAGGACATCCCACTCTCGCACAGGCAGTTTGTAGAGAATCAGGGATATGCGTTTGATGAAAATGCTGCAGGTACAAGACACACAGACTAATATATCACTGAATATACATCAAACAGATCCTAACATCCATTCTCTATTGTTGTAGGGTTGAGAAGTGGTAGCCATCATAATGGCAACACAGGAGCCAGACCCAGTGCACCCTTCAGAAGTAACGTCTACCAACCTACTGAGATGACCATGATCCTAAATGGAGGAGCAGTGAGTACATAACTTTTATAGTATTATATATAGGCCAAATTAACAAACTTGTAGAAAACTTTATTCCTAGCTTATTGCAACTGACAAGTTTTAGTAAAGTGGTTGACTAACTAAAGCTTGAAACAAGCTTTGTTTATTCCTCTGGAAGGAAAAAACTGTCATGGACTCCACATAGTTTGTTCTGATATGTGACTATACTTTGCTCATAACTAATTTAGTTGTAACTGTAGATTTGAAGAGGTACATGGTCACCATCGGTGCCTCAAAAGAATGTGCCTGTGCCAACACTCATCAGGTCTTCCAGTCTCTTCTTTAGAAAGATGGTTTTTCTATCCATGCTTTTTGAAAAGCCTTTGGTTTATCATTTGATTATTTGGGTACTGTGTTTCAATGACTCATTCATTAAGAAGAGTTTGTCTTCTCTCAAGCTGGAACACAATTGCTGTTTGTCAGTGTGTCATTCTGTGTCCTCCGCACAGAAGTCCTTGGACATGCTGTATGTTTCTGTTCCTGTCATATGCAACTGATTTGTTGTTTTGGGCTTCCAAACATTTGGGCTATGTGAAAAAATATATATATTTCGGTAGGCTGTGCACATCTCAGGAAAATAACAGGAAAACAATCTTGCAGTAGCACCATTTTGACTGTCCCACATTTGATTTTTGTACCTGGTATCATTCCTGGACAGGCTGTTTTCCAAGGCTTAGGTAGGCTTACATTAGGTGTCTCACTTAGGAGTCCCAATCACCTATGAGCACTACAAGAAATGGCTGGTGACTATTGACGAGTGGAATTTGCATGCCAAGCCACTCCCTGTACATACGGGTACCCAAGATGTTGGCATGGATCCACTCATTCAGGTTTGTGCTGAGGAGACAAGAAAGCATCCTGGCATTCAGGGAAATTTCAGGGTTGTGGCAAAATCTCTGTTCCCTCCTTCAGAAAATTAAAATTATATAACATATCGGTGCTGTTCCCTTTTATTCAGTCACGTTTAATGTTACATTGACACTGTTTTTAGGGGTTCCTATGGAGAGTATGCAAGGACAGATGACCCTCAATCCATAACCTGCCTAATGCCACCTAAGCCAGCTAATCAACCATCTACAAAGGGCTTACCAAGGAAGCAAAAATAATGGTATTTAAATATACTCTCAATATTTGTTTCAGCAATCATAAGGTTAGGAGTACTGAGCCTGGCAAGAGACTCCTCTGAATGCCACCTGGCGCTGGAGGAACTTACTGGAAGAAGACAAGGAGCATGAATATAACTAGACGAATGGCACTGCAAGCAATACACTGAGTCAGTCCTCCTACAAATGACCTGTTCATACTCGACACGTGAGGAAACCAGTTCCACCCAGAGATGAAAGAATCTCAAAGGTATTAGGTGTCACCTAGCCCACATCTTTGAAGATGTCTGCTAGAGAGGTGCCGTGCACCAACGCCTGTAAAGCTGCACAAGTGGAGTGACCTCTCACCCCAGGGGGCATGGCTCGTATTGTGTTTGGTATGCCAAGGCAATAGCATCCAGGGACAAGCTCATCTTGGAGACAGCCTTTCCCTTCTGCTGACCTCTAAAGCAGACATAAAGCTAGTCAGAGCTTCTAAAGCTCTGGGTGTGTTCCGCATAAATGCGCAAAACACGAACAGGACACAGCAACACAAGGCCTGGATAGGTCATCCTCCAGAAGCAGCACTTGCAGGGAAGCAAACAGGTCTGCCTGGGCTTCCTCGAATCGACTCCAAATCAGCTGCACCACTTGGGGATAGTGTCTCCATTCTCCCAAAAAGGTAATCTGTCAAGAGAGCACACTGCAGTTGATATGCACTGCATTGATATGACACTGCAGTCGAGGTCCCATCCATAAGCCTGAAGTTGTGTGGCCGTTGCATATAATGATCTAGCCTATCCTTGATGCATTTGTTGTTAAAATGTGCCTCAACACTTGCTCCAGGGGCACACTTGCCCTTAGAAAACCAAGGTCTGACCATAGGGAGTGACAAACCAGGGTAATGCCCACCAGGTGTGTACTGTGGTACTATGCCCATGTCGGGACTCGGTTGTAAAGCCAGTGCCAAAGCTTTCTCATGTGTAACAATCCGTGCATACCATATGACCCAGGAGCCTCTGAAACATTTTAGAGGAACCACTGATTTTCCCCTGAATGAATTCAGGCAGTTCAGCACTGACTAGGGTAGAGCTTGCTCTTTTCCCAGTTGCCCTGAAGCCCCAACTGTCTGAGATGTTGAAGCACCATATTCATGTGCTCGCACAATAGATCACATGAGTGACCTAACATAAGCCATCAAGATGGACTCAGATGCCCTTCCTCCATGGTGGAGACAATTTATGCTAAGGTACAGGTACAGCCCGAAAGGGAGGAATTTGTACCGATACACTCAACCCTTGAAAAACAAACTGAAGAAACAAAAACCATGAAAGTATGCATCCTTCAGGTTGATTGCTGCAAACCAATCCTGGTGCTGAATTCATGAAAGAATGTTATGTTTTCTGGGAGTCTAATTTGAGATGGATTTGGCTTAAGGCAGGAATACCACTGAACTGGTGAAGAAAGCACAGCAGAGACTTTTTGAGGGTTCTTTGTTCACTCTGTCACCATCCGGCAGACGGTACCGATCCATTAAAACAAGGACAAATAGATTCAAACATACTTTTTATCCAATAGCTGTACATGCTTTAAATGCCTCAAGACAAATCTGAAGTAAGGGATTTGTGTATTTAGTGCTTGCACTTGTGTTTTTTACAGAATTGGTGCAATTTTGAATGTAAGCGGGTATTTGCACTTTTTTTTGGAGCGAGAGACAAAGTGATTTTTGTTTGGACTGGTGGACATATGCCAATATAGGTTTTAATTTGTTTATTTTGCATCAACATCTTGAATGGAAGCATGTGAATGGCCAATTCAACACTCAGATCCAGGATTGGCAGTAACCCAACACTCTTCTTGGGTACAATGAAATAAGGGGCTGCAAAACCTGACTTAATCCAAGCCGGAGTAACGGGCTCATGCATCCTTCGCAGAGAGGACTGCGATCTCTGCTTGTTGCGATAGACACCTTATCCTCTTCAGGAGCCCGAATAAACGATTGGGTCCTTCATGGCATAGACTGGCATCTTTATCCAGGAGCTCAATGGTACTAAGCAGGGCTTCTGTGTGGGCTGGCAAAGCAGAACTGGACTGGGTAGAATTCAGGGGGAGCCTCATTATAAATGAGAGCTGCAAACTCATCATAGCCATGGACATGTGCTTACAATGCTGACATGACCAATCCAAAAATGGTGTCTCAGCATGCATATTGCATTGCAAGGTTCAGTGTCAGTATTGTTCCTGCTCATCTTGGGTCTGTTTGTACTGAACCTCCTTGCTTTAACATCCTACACCCGACAGGAGCTTTTGGATATCGGTGAGAACTTTTCCAACAGTTTTATCACCAATCTTCGACTCATCCCTGAGATCTCCAGAACACCGGAGGCTACGCACTCTACGCGGCTAGACAGAAGTGCTAGCAGGCGTAAACAAAGGCAGGTAAGCCCGGAGGTCTAAGAGCTAAGATAAAGCTAACACTCTGGCTCTCTTTACCCAGTATTTTCCTCGCTAATGTGCAGTCACTGATCAACATAATGGACGAGTTATGACTTTGCATCCCCCACAGTTGCTTTGAACGAACTTCATACAGCCATTAGTAAACAACAGACTGCTCACCCGGAGGCTGCTTTTATTGTCGCAGGTGATTTTAATCACTGCACATTATAGACAGTGCTCCCCAAATTTCATCAGCATGTTTCCTGCCAAACCAGAGGAGACAAAACTTTGGATCATGTTTACACAAACATTGATGAAGTTTACATCGTGACCCCATCTCCCCCACCTTGGACAGTCTGATCACCTTTCTTTGTTTCTTACCTCAACATATTCTCACCCCTCATCAACAACGTGAAGCCATCAATGAGGACCATCAAAGTGTGGCCAACTGGAGCAGACTCTTTACTTCAGAACAGATTTCAATACACTGACTGGAGTATGTTTGCTTCACAGGCTGACTGTGGTGGACATTGATATTTATACCTCCTCTGTACTGAATTAAATCAACACTATCATTGACTGTTACAACAGAAAAAACGGATAACAACATACCCTAATCAGAAGCCATGGATGAACAAGGAGGTGCGACTTCTGCTGAAAGCCCGCAACACTGCCTTCAGGTCAGATGATGCTCAGGCCTACAACAAATCCAGGGCTAAACTGAAAAGGGGCATCACAAAGGCCAAGTACTGCTACAAGCTCATGGTAGAGGAACACTTTTCCAACTCTGACCCCCGATGCATGTGGCAGGGCATACAGATCATCAGTTACAAGTCATGGAACTCTGCTCCAATGGTCACAGCACACCCTCAGCAGACCACCAACCTCTCAAACTCACCTCCACAGATAGCCATACTGCATTGAGCCGGATCAACGCACGCAAGGCTGCTGGCCCGGACAGCATTCCTGGATGTGTGCTTAGGGCATGTGCAGAGTAGGGGTCTTCACAGACATATTCAACCTGTCCCTCACCCAAGCAACTGTTCCAACATGTTTTAAGTCCACATCCATTGTGCCAGTACCGAAACACTCCTCAGCATTAAACACTGTCATTCCCTCCAAGCTGACCACAAAACTTGGAGACCTGGACATTAACACCTCCCTCTGTAACTGGATTATGGATTACATGATTGCAAGCCTGTGCATGGATCAAACTCCATCATTAAGTTTGCAGAAGACACCACGGTGATTGGCCTCATCAGAGACAATGATGAGACTGCCTACAAGGAAGGAGTACAGCACCTGGCCACATGGTGCGGTGGTGAAAACTGCCCAACGCATCACAGGGACACCACTTCCTGCTTTTGAGGACATCCAGAAGAAATACCTGTATGTACTGGGAGTGGATTAACATGCAGATTCCTCTCGCCAGTCCTCAGAAATGATTGGGGCTCCTAAGTGAGACCACTAATTTCAGTGTTGACAATTTCCAAAGTAACTGACTAAAAGGGGAACCATGGTTTAATATGTAAACATGTATGGTTCATGGCTCAGTATATGTGAAAATATTATTAAGTATAAAAGGTTTAACTTTTCCATGAAATATGCTGGAAACATGTTATGGGTTGCAAAATTATGATTTCACATCAAATATATATAAATTTGAGGTTAACCTGATCAAAACAAAATGACCTGTAGTTGGCCAGAGGGTTGCTATTGAAATAATGTGTCAAAGGGGTGAAACTGTCGACTATATTACCAGTCAGATAAAAGCAATTCTTAGATACTGCAACAGTTGCTATGAACCTACTCTGTGACTGTGTCCACTATGTTTGACACATAATGTTAAATTATGAATGATTCATCCTTGTAAGGTATTTTTAACTGCACAGGTTGGAACTTTGCATAAAAGTGCATTTACTCCTATTGAGAATATTTTTGTAGGTTCGGAGGTTAGGATGTTTTATACACAAGTTTTTGTTCATAACACTGATTTTACAAACTATTGGCCAGTTTTCCCAGTGCGCGAATGTTGTTTTCCTTAAACATTTGGTTCTTGGGTGATGAGTGATGTAACATGGAAGAGAGTAAATGTCTCTTTAGTGGGGGAGGAAATAATTTTCTCTGCCTTGACCCAACTATAAATAGAACAAAACCTGCCAACAATGCAACGCTGCAGCCAAGGCCTTGTCAAAAACAGAATGAACATTTATCCAAACAAGAGCAATATTTCTGCTCAAAGAGAACGAAGCAATGTGCACATGTGAATGTAGAACCAGTTCAAGGGCGAAACCAGACATCACCAGCTACCACAGACGTGACCGTAATAAAAAATAAATAAATGGAACGTAGTGTGACTTAAAATTTGAGACTAAACGAACCGATTCAACAAACTCCAATTACTAGTGATTATTTGATGCATTTATTTTTAGTTAAAGATTTGTTATGGAGAAACCTTGAGACAACATCGAAGACCTAAACACCTGAAGTCCTAGACACTGATTCCTATGACCAGCTAGGCACACATTATGCCTACACCTGATAAAACTGCAATGCACTTTTTAAACAAGAAGCATGATCATTATGCTTATAGGCATTGATAAGCCACTTGTCCACTACTGGACCAGACTACAACTCTTCTTTCTAATCTAACGCTGGTCCCAATCTTTAAACAGAAGGAGCTAGATTAAATTTTTTGAAAAATATCAATCCACAAATCTGACTTGTGATGCAGCTTGAAATCATACAGTAAATCACACCTTGCGGCCAGAGAAGAAACGTCCTGTTACTAATCCAAGTTTTTCTCCATTTCTGTCACTTCATTTTCGTTCATTTCCACCATCACATCTGGCTTACTTAGTTGGGGTTTAAAGACACTTCATATTCAGTAATATTTTCTATTTGACTGCACTGACACCATCGGATGAGAACAAAAGGTGAACTGAATTGAGCTATTGTCACTGTTGTCTTCTGGGAAATCTGTTTGTGTACAGCGACAGCAGGGATAGTCATCCATGGAGAGGTGGAAGTATTAAATGAGTTTAACCTGGTCTTTATTTGGGAAGGTGTCCATAACTTTATAATTTTATGAGTTTTAAGACAGCTAGCATCTATTGTGGCATTTTAAGTACATGATCAGCTCTTCGTCTGTAGGAAATTACTTTAAAGCATTATCTGAAGGTTCTCTCTTAGACAAAGGTAGGGTTCTGAAAAGAGAAGCTAACTGAAACAGAACAAAAAGATAAGAAAGGGTTCTAAATTATGTAACAAGGCCAGATTGAGGAGTTTGGAAGCAGCAAAAAATAAACCAAGCTTACATAACAATTTGTACGTTGTTTAATGCACTTGAGATGTGTTTTCCCACTTATGAACCACCATTTATCTTTTGTAAATGTCTTGTGTTTAAACCTGCCTGCTTCTAATTGGATCATTTTGTTTCTCCTTGTCACAGGTTCCATCCGCGCCTCCCACGTACACAGGAAGACAGCTTTGGTAAAGGAGTCTGGGAGAAGGGTGAATGGAAGAGAGGTGTAAGCTCCTGCACTGTAAAAGAAACAAAATCTCTGAAGTGAATGCGGACTTACAGTTAGTGCTCCAGTGAGACTAAAATAAAGGACTTGTTGATGGTGTGTGTGTGTGTGAGAGAGAGCAATTTGACAAGCATGATAGAAGGATGTTAAAATTCTTCACCATCAATAGCTGTAGTGATTTGGAGTTAGTGTACTGGTAAAAGTATTGATGCAGTTTCACACATTTCTCCATTAATTCAGCTTTTCATTCCAGCAGTATTTTCATTTCATCGCCATCTCAGATACACGTGAATTTCAGATTTCACCCTGAAGTCAAATTGGGCTCTGTATGTTACATTTACAGGAATTTGCAGATCTGTCTGTACTGCAGTGGTGATTGTGCAGTAAAACTTGAACATTTGATCATTCTGTGAGAACTAGATACAGTACTTGGATTTCTCTGGTCAAAGTATTTTTAATTTCGTGAGTTGTCTGCGTATGAATGACTGGCGTGCGTGCAACTGTAGCGCCAATCCCCATGCAACATGCTGCGACAAATCTTTAGCGTTCTTCTATGGACTTTATAGCTCAAATCTCACTCTGGGCTGTATTTTTATACATCAAATTGCTCTTGTATTTCGCCACTGGAGCCACGAAATATTTAATCAGTTTTGAGCTCTGCTCTGTTTAACAGTTAAACAATTAACCTTCAGATACCTAAATCCCAGTGGAAATAACTGATGCAGAGCAAATGAGGGAGGTGAGGACAAGGGTTAGGTTTGCTAGTCTGAATTCTGATTTAAATCTGCTCTAAGTGGCACATACACTGTAAGATTTGGGAGTAATGTGGGAATAAATATGTTACCCACATAAGTTACAGTGCTTGATAACTATCACTGTTAATAGGTATATTTCGTTTTGCTAACTTTAATACATTTGTGTGTGTGTTTGTGTGTTAATTTTTCACCTGACTAACAAGTAGGAATATTATGGTTTAGTCAATGGGGTCCAGAGATTTTAAGCTTCAAAAAGGAAATAAAGTAATCCAGAAATTTGATTTAAATAATTGGAGTTGTATGGATTACTGCGAAACATTTAAATTCACATAGATTTTTATTTTATGTACAAAAAGAGGTGAACTATATTTTGCTGTGAAGATGAGTAAATGATGACAGAATTTTGTTTTTTGGGTGAACTGGCACTGAAAAGAGTGACGACTGCAGTATATATATGTCCACAGTATAAGAGATCAGAGAGCGGTTATTTGTTTCAGACGGGTCTCTGTTTTTTCCTCTCTGAGAGTGATAATGTGCTTAACAAGCTGTTTCTGTCATTGATGTTTGCTCCTTATACTGTGCTGTGAAGGACAGGGAGTTGTTGAGAATAACTGATTTCCTTTATAGTTATGTATACAGAGTCCTAAACCACATCACACAAACAGATATATATATATTACAGTTCAGTATTCGGCTGTTTTCACAAAACCAAGTGTAAACATTTGGTTGATTTCTCAGTTCAATTACGAGTTTGATTCCACCCTCCTTTCCTGGTTATACAAGGTATAAAAGACAAATAATATGCTGCCATTAATAACAGTTATACTCTGAGAATGCAAAGATGTAAATTACACGTCATCAATAGCAGTTTACGTCCATAAAATTATGCTGGATTGCTGGAGTCTATCTGAACCAAGTACAGATTTGGAGTTGGGGATCTTTAAAGGTCTTTTTGCTAACAGTTTTAGGTTCATTGTAGAAAGCAGTTTATCTTAACATGGTCTAAACCCTCAATAACTAAAAACAGGGGGACTAGGACTGAGTGAGTTAGCTAATATACATGTGTGCATTTAACCCAAAGAACAAAGGCCTAAAATATAAAAGCAAACAGACATTAGTCGGGTTTCCATCCCAAGTTACAAATTTAACGTATCTACAAAATATATGAAATATAACATAAAACATTTGCAAATAAGCACCGTTTCCATCAAACGAGTCTGGTAGAACTAGCACTAAGGCTATATATCACTGTGAAAATAGGAGAAACGCCTGAATATAATATTTTTCATAAGCTTATATAATAAATTATTTGCGCCTCAGAGCGAGCAGACAAAACAAAAGAAACACATTATACAGAAATACGTTGATGACTGACTTTGCTCGGACATGAGCATTACATTTCAGATACTGAGGAACTTGATTGGTCCACTGGTTAGGTTTTGGCGTCCCATAGCACATGACTTGTTTGATGCGCATGGAGAAATCTACTCTGCAAATGGATTTCCATCTCCTTTTATTCACATTAACACTTTTTCGTCAAAAAAGTCCAAATCGACCTCAAGCGAACGTAAAACGGTGATGGAAACATAGCTAGTCACAAAAGTCAGCACTTAAATGAGCGTTTCAAAACAATAAGAGGTTAGGAATAGAACGGTGGATATTGATTGTTAAAGAGGTCATGACATACTTCAGCATATTTTCTCTGTCCATTGCTCATTTGGATGCTGCTTCAGTACGGATGGCCATATCTTTGGCTAACATCTTTGGATGCTCTCGCCACGGTGCATACAGAATTGAAATTATGTATGCAGAATAATGGCAGTCATTTAAATATAGTGGTATATCAGCAGTGCCCAATCCTGCTCCTGGAGAGCACCTGTCCTACAGAGTTCAGCTCCAGCCTGGCCCAACACACTTACATGGACGTTTCTATTGACCCTGAAGACCTCAATTAGCTGCTTCAGGTGTTTAATTGGGGTTGGAGTTGATACATTTGAGAATGCTTTTTGTTTCTAAATGCTCTGCGTCCACACTAGCAATCTCAAACATTTCTCTTTCACCACATCAGAAAACAATAAAATCATCTTACTGTGCATGAGGAAGATTTAACACATTCTCGCCGGGATGATATAGAGATGACCAGAGAAATAAAGTTCTCGTGCCATTATTCTGGCCCTATCATTTTGTTAGCAAAAAATCTCCCCCATTTACTGGTAAGTCCAATTCACACTCAAAATTTTCAGTTGATGGTCCAAGAAGGTGAGGTGATCCTGTGCTAAGACTTGGGTTTTTCATTATATTTTCGGATTCAGCTCAGTGTCATGACCCCTTTAAAGTGATCTACTAGTCACTAGTTGAAGTGGTTGGTACCTAATGTGCAGGCTTATCAAATTATCAAAATGATTTCCAGGCGTTTTGATGGAAATTGCTAGAAACTGGGATAGTTTGACAGTTTTTTTTCATACACAGCAGGATCCAATCAAATAACGGTTATGTCCTCTCGTCCCCAGGTTCTGAGGGTCATAGAGCAAGGTAGAAATCTAAAGCTAAGATACTCTACGCAACTATGTGAGTGTATGCTTTGTGTCACGAACTGCACTTTGATGCATCAAATCCAAGTACTTTACATGTTGCATTCTCAGAACTGGTGCTATAGCACACATTAGCATGAACTTCCTTCTGCTATGGTCACTTTTATATGTCAACTACTGGAGCAGAATAGAGAAAATAACTTAGTTACACTGTTAAAAGTTACCTACCTGAACACTACCATGTGTGGTTTTATGGCACATACTGTATTTGAAGGTAACTATTAACCTAGAGTTCAATGAGAAGCTCACTTGTAATGTATTGATGACACATGTGTACCTAGGTTTGCATAAGGCTTGCTTCGGGCCTCCATCCTGAGGTGCAGGGTCCCACTACACAGGCATTAAAAGAGTTACTGAAGGTACTGTGTGAAGGGAAAGGGTCCTGTTGTGTATTAGAGACTTTGTATTAATATATTGTTTGTTGTTTATGTTGTTTGGTCAGCTCCTGTATATGTGTGTGTATATAATATGCACACATGACACGTTTGTCAGGGTTAACATGACGGTCAGAAAATAACCTGTGTACTGTATGTTCACAAGACTGAAAATAACGAAAAGGGCAATGTCAGTGTGATATAATGGGATGAGGTTTGGTTGGTTACCTATGTTCATAAAGTTAGAAAAACATTAGTGAGATATGCACATAATGTCTGTTTCCTGAAATCTTCCATCCTATTGAATTCCCCTTGTTTCTGTGGTCTTCACATTGTTCACCTCTTGGTTGTTTTGCCCTAAGACTTGACTATCTGGAGCTGTGCAGTGATGCAGCATGTCTATGTTTAGAGAGATTTCCCCCAAAAAATCAGTATATATGGAATAAAACAATTCAACAACCAGTGACCGTGTTTGCCTTTTTTCTATTCAAACTAATAAAAGGATTCAAGGTTTTTTTCTAACTATCTAAATCACCTCATTTTACAGGGTTTATGTAATGCTAAATTTCTCCAAATCTGTTCCAATGAACAACAACAACTTTATCTACATCTCGAGTAGCTAGAGAGCAAGTAAATTATTAACAAAGTTAAATCTTTGGGTGAACTATTCCTTTAATACACAGACCTGTCCTACAGACCCCCCAGAACTGCACATTTTGTATGTCTCCCCCATCAAACACACCCAATTGAACTCTTCAGCTCATTAGCAAAGACTAAAGACCTGAAATGAAAGCAAGCAGTTTTGGCCCAGATCCGGATCCGCATGGATTTCACGCGGGCCAGATGTGGGCCAGATCTGGGCCGAAACTGCTTGCTGTCTGGGAATACAAAAAGAGACATAGAAAATGTGCTGTTTTGGGGGTCCCTAGGACAGGTTTGAGAAACTGAAATAGAGCCGTAGCAGTGAATACTTCATTCTGCTATGTTGTTGGCATGATGTAAGGTGGTGGTGCGCTGGGAAGAGAGGCTTGGCTTGAGCAGCTCTTTTCTCTCCGAGGCGCTCTGGGGTGCTGGTGTACACAGGACTCTGCTCTGAGGTGTAGGAGGAACCACCTCAATGGACACCCCAGCCTCCACATGCTGGTCAGCACTGCCGTCCAGTTCAGCCAGCTCCGACCAAACTGGAAAAACAAACAAAACAACAATAGGTCATCATTCAATACAATCAAACATGAGATTTGAGCAAATAACCTTTCAATATATCAGCTTCACCTGATGATGAAAAAACATCTAATATAAATGTGAAATTCATCGACTAATGGCTTAATTATAGATCCTATCCCGGACCGTGTCTGTCAGCTTACCAGAAATCCCGGCCGAGTTCAACCCGAGTTCGTCTTTTTTCCCCTTTTCCATAAACAGCTTATAATACTTTTTCAGCTATTAAAATGGTTCAGTTTCTTATGTAATGGTAAAGTAATTATATTTTGTTTCATTTTCTTACCAAGTTAAAATATGTAGGGAAGATTTTTTTGTTCATTAAATGTATGTTTTTGTTTTTTAAAGTGGGCTGTAAGAGCATATCCAATTGTTTGTGCGGAGAATGGAGGCTCTGGATTTATCGTAAAGCCATAAGTCCATCGTAAGAAGACAGATTTATGTGGTCATCTGCAGGACAATCGGCAGATTACACCAACTTTATTCAAGTGCTTTATTCATGTGTCTATAATTCAATTTGAATTTATAAATGGAATAATTAAAAAGTGCAGAAAACTAAAACAGAAATACACATCGAAAGTAAACGACTGAACAAAAAAAAAAAATGTAGTAAGAAGTAATGTAGGAAACATGCTTCAAAGACTGAAAAAAATAGGGATAAACTGAAAAACAAAAAAACCTGTCAATGACTTATTGTCTTGCAGGCATCTTGGGCCTGGAAATAAAGTCTATATAAATATACTTATAACTATTATATTATATTATATACAAGTTTTCTGGAACGCAGCATTAGATTAACATTTCAATAAAAGATTTGTGTACTACAATTACGAACGATTCTAAAAGGTGACATTTCAGCACTTGACAAACGGACAACAACTAAAGCATGTCTATGTGTGACTGTGTTAAGTGCATTTTTGGGACACGCACGTGAAACAATAACCAACTTTTGTAAAATTACTCATAGAAACCCCTCTTAAGCGCCAAGATCAATCGTTATCCGGAAACCTGACCTAGCATGTGCTTACTGCCATCTCGGTCTTCACAACAGGAACGCTTCACAAAAATGACAAACTCAGTGATTAGCCTACTTGCCTCACAGAATTGAAGAATATATAAGGGATGTGCATTTCAAGTAAAAGTAATAATCGATAATCGCTGGGTATTATTCAATGAAATAGTCAATAATCGCACCCCTCTAACGCATGCACTCACGCACTCACACACATAAACACACACTCATATAAAGAGAGAGAGGGAGAGAGGCTATTCAGGCATTCAATCTGTATGATAGCAAACTGTTTAATTCGTTAGAGAAAGGTCTATCCTAACCCAAGCCAATTGATGGTTGTATGATTGCATATGACACACAGGCACGTGCACAGGTAGGGCTCAACCTGTGCAGAGCACATGCCCTTTTTGCCCTTACACTCTGAAGTGCCCTTTTTTTGGTGGTGTTTTTTCTTATTTTTTATCAATGCTATTGGTCACCCTTTACGTCTGTCTGTCTGTTTTACAAATATTTAGCAAATGAAAGTTCTTAAAACGAGCTTGTGTAAATCTTATTCAATCCTCAAACTGTCAGTAAGCTGATAACTCCGCCCCCTCTATATAGAGTCTGGGAACATGACGTCAGCAATGCAATGCATTCTGGGACTTTGAGACACGGATGCTGCTGTATGTATTGTATTGTATTGATAATAGACTGTTTTGTTTGCTCTCTACAGCTAAAAAATAAGATAAATGGTAGAACCTTGTTGTGTAATAAACTGCCATACTCGTACCCATGACCGGCATGGAAAAATAATTTGAATGGAGTGCGATTTTTCAGCTTTCCCGCTGGAAAACCGCACCTTGATCTTAGGTCTCCGAGTTAACAAAGCATCGTCACATAGCTTGGTTAGCAGCAGTAAGAAGGAAAAGAAGGATTGTCCCTTTGGTCTGATATATACACACGTATGTATGTGCATTTATATATATAAAGATATACAGAAATGTACGTTATATAAACAACTTTTTTTTGGATGTGATTAATCAATTTGACAGACTTAACGTTACATTAAATGTTACCTATGCATGAACCACATCTCCTGCATTATCAGTGTTATGCATATTGCATACCACCTGTTACAGTAATAAACGGCAAAATTGATAAATTCTGTATCTCTTTATTTGTGCATCATAACGCACTGAGGTTAATTTGTATAGTTTATAATAACGCATATTAAAAAGTATAGGTTCTGCAACCATCCATTTGTAAATTTATCATTTTTAAACTGGTCAGAGGTGTACGCTCTGACACTACAAACAATGTTAGAAAACACATTGGGGAAAGTTACGAGCAGCAGCTCTTTAAGATCATCCGACCATTCTTTGTGTTCGTGCAGATTGAGTTCGTTGATTGTCTTGATTTTTTTCTAAATACCGTATCTTTTCTTCCTTGTTGAGTTTTTCTTTATATGTAATCTTACACTTGATCTGTATGTCATGTCACTTTCACTTTCACTTTTACTGATAAGCGTGTCCCCAAAAATGGCCGCAACTACCCAGAATGCAATGCGCAGTGACGTAGTTTCCCAAGCTCTATTCATTGAATCAACTGAAGTTCCTTTAGAGAGCTGCAACAATATTTTGAAACGTTTTCAGCATCAGAAAATACTAAGCCAAAGAAAACACTAACTTGTTTTGTCCTTTCAAAATTCCCCTGTTTATATTCATATTTTTATTTATCATTATCATTATTATTTTTATTATTATATATTAACTATTTTTATTCAGAAGTTAATTGTATTTTTTCTCCCCTGGCTGTTCTTTGTGTTCCTTTTCTTTCTGGTTTATTTTATTGTTATTCTGATATTTTGTAATGTGATATTTAAATAAGTAATTAATAAAAAAAATTAAAAAAAATCAACTGAAGTTCCACAGCAGCAGCACAGTAGACAACAGCTGAGCTGAACAAAGTTTTGCAAAGGGTAAATAAATATCTTGTTGTTTGAATAAGTACTTCTAAACACTATGTCTATAAAGGCTTATATTTTATTTATTTGATGTCTGACTGACTCACTGACTGAGACATGGGACGTCGCCTGAGAGAGAGGGCTAGCATTTTCCATCTAGTCATAGCCAATACATAGCCAACACTTAAATAGCCTGTGCTCAGGCACGTGCACACATAGACATCAATGCCTATTTGAGCACCTGCCCTTTTTATTCCTGGAGAGAAAGTGCCCTTTTTTCTGGGGTGCAATTTTTTTTTTTTTTGAAAAAATAATATATATTCCTTTTTGCGCACAGCTTCCCTGTCAAACAAATATATTTATTGAAGAATAGTATATCTAAATATCAGGACAGGAGTTCTGAAGCGCTCATTGACCCCCAACCCTGTTAGTTAATGACTTACATTACAGTGTTGCGTTAATATGTGTACCTTTTTTGTTTTAAAAAAAGAAAAAAAATACGTAATTATGAGAAGTGCCCTTTATTTCACTTGAGCCCCTGCCCCTCAAAATGTCTGTGCACGTCCCTGATGACACATATTAATATAACTGAATGACGACACTTATAAACATATCAGTCTGTCTATTATCAACTGCTAAGGCTGTAGGAGCCTAGGACATTTCTATTTTTAAAATGAGCATGGACATTCATAGCATTTTTTTTTTTTATGTTTACAGATTAATTAAGATTAGAATAAATTAGGTAGTACTTATAAGGAAACTGAGGGGGAGCTTTTAATTGAAACGAGAGAACTAATACAGAGCCATACACAGCCCGGCCTGGGGCTAACCAGATTTCTCTGCCCGAGTCTGACCCACAAAGTGGTCATATTTCATTTAGATTCTTTATTAATTTAATTCAGAAATATGACTGGAACATTTTATATTGGTAAAATTCAAGTTGTTTGTTTTTTAACAAAGCGGCCAGTGCAAGACCGTGATTTGAGCATTTTTGATCAGTTTATCCTTCTCAAAAACAAATAAACAACAACAACAAAAAAAAGATTAGCCTCATAATATTTTAGGAATTAAGTAAAAATTTCGACAGTGAAATCAGGTTACACTTCATGACGTAAAATTTAATATATTACACCTGTATACTCCGGCAAAAATTTTATTTAAAAAAGGATGTGACACCTGTCATTCTTCAGGCTTAAAGCGAAAAACAGCAACAGGCTTACTGACGATTTTTAAAACTCAAATTGATTGATTTCACGAGAATCTCGTTTGTATTAAATTGTTCTGTTTTTTTCCCAACATGCACTCAAATATTTATTCGTTATTATTTTTGTGCTGCAAATATTAAACAGGAAAATATAATTGATTCACATGCCGCATGAAAGGAGGCGAATGTCACTATAGATTAAAGAGCGTAAAAAACATGTTTGTATTTTATCTTAAAATTGACAGAAGCCTGAGGCTTTGTGCTATAATAAAAAGTAACAAAGCCCAAAGCTTATTGCGATTAAAACAATACATATTATTTCCAAGCATTTACACCATAAAAAGCTTGTGAATAGTCACATAACATTGTTTACTTCAGAATAATCAACATAACAGAGTCTAATTTTTAAATGGTTTAAAAAATTTTTATGGTTATCAAACTAGTGGAACATTACATTTTATTCCTTTAACAAATAACAAATAATTTTAATGTATCTAGCTCGTAATCATGACTTGATAACGTGGGAAACAGGAAGTTTCTCTCTCAGCACAGGGAAGTGCATCGTTCTTGTTAACTTTGTGATTCATTAGTTTGAGTCGTTTGGGACGTGGTGACACAGAAGACCCGCTCTCAACATACTGCTTTATAAATCTATTGCGTTTGCCGCTCAGAAACGTTCACGCAATCATGCTGCACATATCAGTAGTTCTCTGGCTTTGGGTGTAAGATGCGCTCGGGCACGGTTCACATCTTTAGAAAATAATCGCACAGCCTTATCGATAATTGGTCATTAAATCAACTAATCGAATATTCGAAAATCGTGACCATCCCTAAAATATATCAACAAAAAGATTTTAATTACTAGTTTAGAATGAAATAATTCAAATCAAAAACAAAAACTCTTTTATCACAAAATCTGTAAAATGCAGTTCTCTCTATAGACGCATGGTCGCCTTGATTTTACCAATTAAGACATGTTCCTGGATCAACATTATTTTACAAAATATAGACATAACCCAATCCCTACCCCAAAACCTACCCATTATTTCTTCCTAAAATCAGTGGGAAATGGCAGCACCATGCTAAACATTCCTGAGATGCTGCCATCTCTTACTGGCACTGCTGTTTGGTTTAACATGAAGGATATCCTCAAGCACTTGTGCAAACTCTTCCATATTGTCTTGTTCACATTTCTTATTGGTGTTGATTCAAAGCCTGCCTCCCTTTTTAGTGTGAAGCAGTGTCCTCTGCAGCATTTTGACCCTCCTGATCTGAATGCCAGTCAGGACTCTGGTAAGTTTAACACTTGGCGTGTGGTCAGAATCAGGTCTAGCTGGTGCCATCTCCAGGAAACTTTATTCTGTGCTTTTATGTTTAAGAAAGTGTTAGTGATGACCTGACCTTGGTGGCAGCTGAACTCAAGAAGGCGTTTCCCACTTCCTTCATCCTGACACTTTCCCGAGCAAGTTGCTCAGGAATTGTGATCAGTGCCCACTCTAGCATTAAAGTTACCAAGCATAAACTGTGGCTGATTTGATGGGACACTGTTGACAATGTTAAGAACATCATAGAACTTAGTTATGTAACCCTCATTCCATGAAGGAAGCAACCGAGATTATACACTTTCATACCGACGTATGGGGTGTCACTTTGGAGCCCCAAACACCTCGGAGTAGTAAAAAACAGGCCAATGTGTGAGTGTCAAGCCACTTCTTTGTTCAAGCAGTCTGCTTGGCGACAAAATCACTGGCAAAACACCACTGAATGTGCGGTTTAAACAAAAACTCCAGTGAGAGGGTTGTTTAATTTACTCAAGGTGAATGAATGAGCATTTACTATGACAACCACTAGGCTCTGAAGCAAAAATCTGAACGAGTGGATGCATGCTACCTCCTTATAAACCCGTGTACGGAGGAGTGGCTAGGCTTGCAAATTCCACTCGCCAATGTTCATTGGTCTGTTTAATGACTGGGGGTCCCAAGTGAGACCCTTTTCAATAGTATTTTGATGTAACACAGAATGTGAATGACTGGAAGAGAACTCACAATGGCAGTGACGATGTGTTAAATTGTTATCTATATCAAAAATAGTCCTTATACCGCTATCTTTTGTAAAAAAAAAATTGTGGTACAAGTCATACACTCAAAAACAATATCTGGGTGTTTATTTGATTAAAATGACAGAGTATTTTGAATCAAATAAATGTATCAGTTTAAGAGATGTACAAAGTTATTTCAAGTCAGTCTAAACTAAATCCAGGGAGCTCAATTTTTTTATACTGAAACAACGAATAAGAAATGAGTTAACTTCTATTTCTACGTATGCTCAGAAGACAGCATTTCCCCATGACCTCGTCAGTTGCCACTGATGCCATAGTCCTATATTATATTACTATTATACTTTTATACATAATAGTATATTATATATATACCTTGTCGATATTTAGCTCATAGAGAGTATTAACATGTTTGGAATAGTCCGATACGTTATGTGTTTAGTGTTTAGAAAATATTCAATATTCAAGTAAAAACTAATGAATAGATATTATACAACATTTATGTTTTAAGCTTAAGGCTGTATTGTCCATATGATACTTCTGTACATTACTGTTATGATACAGTATTGTTACGCATGCTGTATTTATTAATTCATTTTTAATTTTTATTTCACAGGTTTTAAAAGAAGAGCATTATAAACTGCGTCCTTTGTTTGGCTTTAGTCTACTTTCATTGGGTAAGTTATAGAAAATCTTGTTGTATAATGTTCTTAAATAATTTTTTTCTGAAACCATTTATTATTGCCACGAAATAAATGAAAGTGTTTTATTGATTAATGTATGAAAATTTCATTTTTTGGTTGCTAGTATAAAAACATAATAGTATGATAATCTGAAATGACTGTTTTACTAATGATTAAAACCTGTTGTTTTACAGTGTGTCCAATTAAAAAACATGCAGCCCATTACACAGGTTGGTACATGAATAAAAATTAAAAATCACATTGATCTTTTATGTATATATATATATATATATTAGGGGTGTAACGGTTCACAAAATTCACGGTTCGGTTCGATACGATTCACTGGTGTCTCGGTTCGGTTCGGTACGGTTCGGTACGTTTTAGATACAGCAAAAAGAAAAAATTGGCAGATACATTTCCTTGATTTAAAAAAATATATTTATTAAAACTAACAAAGTATGTTTTTTTTTACATTGAACAATGATGGAGCTATTCTTTACCCATCTTCTATGGTGTTTTCTTAGTAGCATACTGTATAAAACAAAAACAGCTCCTTATAAAAAAAAAAATGAAAATTTTATATTATTGTTGTAGTAGTTATGAACAAATACAAAGATGTAACTTTTTATATGGAACTCTATAACTCTTTATATTGAGTGTGTTTTTACTCAATTAGTTCTCTATAGGGCTTTTGTTTTTTGGAACAAAGCAGGAATTACGGTCTGGCTGAAATGAGCTCGTGAAGGAATATTGTAACGGGGCTCAATTACATTAAGCATATTCTTAAAACCTGCGTTTTCCACTACAGAGCGCGCTCGCTCACTCAGTACGCGCGGCGCTGGACCCTGGGCTCAGCGTTGCCCTTCAGATACAACGCAATTTGGGCTGCACTATGCCAAGAGCAAAGTAGGTGGAGTTTTCAAAACTGCCCGTGAATACGTTCTATTTATAACAGTTGTTCTATCTAATAACGTGCAGGCCTGTTAATTGTATCGTACTGCTCAGGAAATTCCGATACAGTACAGTACTAGTCCATTTTGATTTCCGTGCTTGCTCGGATGCCCCGATCGATTGGTAAAGTGCACCCAAACACCAGACCTGTTGGTTATTGGAGGATCTTATATTTCTGGTCTGTTAAACGCATTGGCCATTTTGCAACGAGCCTTCAGCGCGTACTGAGTGAGCGAGCGCCTGACTGAGTAGCCTAACATAAACATATAAGGTGGTGTTTTTTTTCCTCTTCGGGGGTGTCAGGGGCGTTGCCTGTTACGTCGTTTGGGTTATTGAGCTACCTTGTTGAACGCATATCATTATATTTCACAATTTTTTATTTATTTTGCAAATATAATTAATTAGTCCAACGAACCGTTCGGTACATAATGTGTACCGCGTACCGAACCGAAAGCCTCGTACCGAACGGTTCAATACGAATACGCGTATCGTTACACCCCTAATATATATATATATTTTTATTTTTTTTATTTTTTTTTATATATATATATACACTTGTACACTGCAATTTGGTTATCAATATTGTAATGTCAGATATGTCCATTCATTGCAGGTTGTTTAATTCTCTTTTTTTTAAACAGATCAACAGCATTGACGTAAAGAGAGAATGCATCCACAAATCATGGACCATATACAGCTTTTCAAGGAGTATAAATCTCTTTCATCATGCACAGGATTGTGATTGGTTGATTGCCAAAGACATTCTCATTTTTTTTTAGGAATGCAGCTTGTGGCAGTGGCCATGTTATTCAGACTCATTTATGCCTTTAACCTTAGCTACCCATGAGGACTCAAATCTATATTTGAGGTCATCCAGAAAGGGGTTTTCAGCCTGGATGGACGTAGACTTTCATGAGTATGCCCTGAAGAATAAGATGGTGGAGTAAGTTGATCCAGTTCAATCTTGTTCTAAGCTCAACACTGAGCAGTTTTCTTTTCTATTTAACACAGTATTTTTCTTATTGTAATATCAATATTGTTAGTCCTCTTTATTTTGCATTGTAGTTTGTTTCTTTGTATTACTTAAGTGTCAACCTAGCTGAAACTTTTAAAATACTGATGTTGTTTATTTAAACTAATTCTGGAAATACTTCTTGTTTTAAGTAGTTTTGAAGTAGTTTTGAAACTTTTGAAAACAGCTCAACACTGAACAGTTGCTGTCTTTTTCTGTTGAAATTGAAATAAAATAACACTTAAGATATTAACAGTGAGTTTTTTATTTATCTGTACATTAAAATACATTTAGGTGGAAATATCAGTAATTATAAGCTGGTTAAAGTAAACAAAGTTGTTCAGTTAAAACATTTCTGGTTGTCGTAATTAAGTGGTTAAAATGAATTGGCTCAACAAGAGTAAGTTAAATCCACAAGATAATTCAAATGAACATGATTTGATCTCATTGGTTGAAGATTAATTTTGCTCTTTAGCTGTATTTACCTAGATTAAGTTGAGATAACATGATTCAAATGCGTTGGAATGGGTTAAATAATTAAGCCGTGACAACAATTTATTGTTTGGAGTGTAATGCGAGTAGATCATTCACCCTGAAATTTCCAAAAATTAAAAGTGCACTTTAAATACCCAGATGATTCACCAGATGTTCAACTGTTGCAGCTTTAATTACATCGCAACGGGGGAGGGGCTATACGACTGATTATGCAAGACAAAATAACCTTATATAATTATTATAAGGTTATTATATTGGTTGAATACATAGTGCCTAAGTACATAGTGTATGAGTGCATGTTGTATAGTGCCACATTTGGGACGCAGCTACTGTTTACTTTAGCTGCGTTTAACTGCAGAACTTGCTAACTAGCATGTAAATAGGAAAAGCAATTTGCAAAGATTCATAAAAGAACCTTATACTTGCTTCTTCTGTAGGTGAAGCTGGTTCACAAATGATTTGCGTGAACAAATGCATTTAGGTAGATCGGGGGTGCATTCCCTTCCAAAACAAACGTAAACCACTACATCTTCACTGGCTCAGATGTTTGGAGTAAATAACAACTGCTATGTTCATTATTACAGCCAACAACAAAGCATCTCGATCTCTTAGAAAACACTTTTTAGCTACCCTTGCTCAGACATTGAACCAATAATGGCAGACTGTTTCCAGCTCACTCAGGGCGGGTCTAATTTAAAACGCCAGTGTCAATCAACAACAGTAGGAGGGGCCTGGGTCTGTAACCAGACAAGAAACCAATATCAAGAGGTAATACTGTCGCTGGCGTCTTTATTCCACATGGACCATTCATCACATTCAAATTACCACATCTCTCCTTAGCAAATGCACTTGACTTTATACAATCCATTACTGCCACCTAGAGGACTAAACATCCCACTCCTTAGACTTGATTTGAGAAAAGGATTTAAAATAGGGATTTTAAAAATAGTGGAGTGGATTTTTTTTATCATTATAGTGTGGATGTGTACAAACACTGCCAACACACATTTATGTTCAAACATGTAAAAGTGAATTTTGCATCTGATGACCCCTTCAAGACCGCTCTCTCAATCAGCCCATAGAGGAAGAAGAAAGCAAAACACAAAGGTCCAAGAGACACAATCAGCCTCAACGAGGGATGGGCTGTATCTTATCATTTGTGATATACAGGTAGAAAATCTTCCAAAGATAAGAATTACTCACAGTAGTAACAATAAAGCCTACAACCCATACTTGCAAAAAACAAGTACAGTTGCTGATTATTGCTTATTGTTATTGGTCCCTTGCACTTAACTTTCATAACTCCCTTCCTCACTCAAGTATAACCAACTCCAGGATAAACACTTTAACATTCTTCTTAAAGCATCTGTATTTTAGGGCTAAAATCAATGCATGTATGCACTCAGATCTTTGTCAACAGACAGACAGACTTAAAGTGCCAGCTTTCTAATATACACTAATGTCTGTTTTATCAACATTAAATCACAAAAGAAAAAGAGAAAATACCTGTCTACTGCCGACTGAATACCTTTTGTACCTTTAATAATAATACATTTCCTTTTTGTCGGTCACTTTCATTGTTGTGTGGAAATACTGAAACTAGTGGTTACTCTTGGGAGCCCACACTCCTCTTATGTATTCAGAAAAGACCAATGAAGTGACAAGTGGAATATGCATGTCTAACCACACTCCTGGACATAGAAGAAGACTGACACACCACTCATTCAACTTAGTTGCTACTCTGTAGTGCATAAGATGTGTGTTTTGGCTCTGAAGAAGTATTTCCACAAACCTTGCTGAAATGTATAGCATGCTATAGTGTTCTCCTCTCGTTTGTGCACAGATAAGTGCAAGGAGTTCTCCTGGGTGCATCAACAGTGGCTTAAAAGAGGTCATTTCCTTTCTAAAAGAGAAAAGCATGGCAGATAAAGTCTTTTTAAAGATGCCTTTCATTCGTTGGTTTAGTTTCTGTCTCCTTCTGAAGGCCATGCAAACTATCTTTAGTGCCCGTGTCATTCTCATGTGGAGGCTTGGGTGATGGTCATTGGGAATATTGTCAATGACAATTCTTCTGGTGCAAATCTAAAAACAAATCGTTGCATCTAAAAACACAAGATGCATATAGCTGGCAACTTCCACCACGCAAACCTAAAGACAGTTTTGCCAAAGTTCTACCAACATGTGAACTTTGCAACAAGGTGAAACACACTGGACTTTGTTAATACAACAGAAAAGAAATGCATACACGACTGCACTTCGTATACTCAGACTACATCTCTGTTATGCTAATTCCTGCATACAGACCATGTCTCAAACTTGCCAATCAGATTCAAAAGCAGATCACAATGTGGCCAAACGATGCTACCTCAGCATGCAGGACTGCTTCCAGGACACTGAATGGAACACCTTCAGAAAGGAAGTAAAGTAAAGACACCCGGACCCTGTGGCAAGCCATCCAGACCATAACTGGCCATTGATGATGACACATCCCTCCCAGATCCACTCTACCACCTTTACTCACGATTTGAGATCCAAATGAAAGATCTACACAAAAACTACTCACATCTGTCTCTCCAGCCGATGTAAGAAAGACTCTGTTTAATCTTTATGTATTCTATCTGTTATCTTTTTATTATATAATTAAAAAATACTTTGTTACATGTACTGCGTTAAAGGAACATTTTGTAAGATATTTGCAGTTAAATATCCAAAAACCACTAGGCTAGTGTTATATATTTTGTCCAGCTGATTACTAACAATATCTCTAATGTTTTCAACTACCTGTAAATTATGAGAAAATTCCCATTCTAAACACTTGTTTATGGAACATAATTACTGTTCACTGTCTGATCCATAGTCTGATCGCGTCTTTGCATTGACTATGTATCTAATCTACTCGCGCAAATCGCTGAACACGCGTTTGAAAATTATGACATCAAACACAACATTTATAAAACTTTACCTCGTCCATTAAATCCATGATTTATCTTTCCATCTGATTGATGGCCGTCAGCGGTTGGGTAAAAGACAACAAATCCCATCATTCCACGCTCCTTCTTAGCGTCATCAAACCACACGATTTTTATTGTTTTGGTAGTGTACCCCCTAGTGGCAGGTCCTACAACCTGTATCTCTAAACTAACTGAGACTTGTTATAACACTTGCATATCACGGCTCTGTTGATTCTGATTGCTTCCATTGTACTCATTTGTAAGTCGCTTTGGATATAAGCATCTGCTAAATGATTAAATTTAAATGTAGATACTGAGAAAAATGAAAGAGCACCATTGACACAAATCGGAATTGAACCGTTGTGATACACAGTGTGAACAGTTAATCATTTGATCAGATTCCAATAGAGAATAAACAAAAATCAGATTTGGACTAACAGTTTTTGAACAAGGCTAAAGAAGTTGATGACGTATTACTGTACCCTTTTATACTGACAGTTGCACAGGTAGTAACATCACAGACTGTTGTCGGCCAATAACACTGTCCCATTTAAAGAAGGGCTTTCAGTTTAAAATTACAATTTGTAATATCTACTTGATACTTTCTCATTTTACACAAAAATAGCTTAAAACAATCCTTTGTGGATATTTCACAGTCAAATATATTTTGTGATTAGTTTAATTAATTAAATGATGTGTTGATGAATTAATCTGATTAAAAATTGTACTCGACTGAGTTATAGACGTTCACCTTACTTTCAAGAAGATATTCCAATTAAGCCTAATAAGTTCAAATAATGAAATTAGACAGGTTCAAATATTTAATATTCTAAGCAAATACAAAAAAAAAAATCAGTAATTTTGTTGTGGAAGGTTTTTTAGAGAGAGCATTTATCTTGTTTTTGACCTCTGTTCTCCTGACGTGCCCAGAAGTCTTGAACTGTTTTGTTGATGTCACAATTTTCTTGCCGCAGTTCTCTCTGCCACTGTCTTAACTCTTGGACATCTGGACGCACACGCACCTGAAAAACAATGTGTTGACATCATTTAGCATTCGCTACTCTACTGCTTTATTACTACTCTACAGGTCAAAGGAAAAACAGATGCTTTAGGGTACACAAGATCCTTCTAACATGAGAGGAGTCTTATTCATTCCTCCATACATGAGTCAGTATCAGTTTGTGTTGCTCTTGTTGCATTAACACGACCAGTAGATGTCCTCAGCATGCTATGTTTTAAAATCAAAATGAGTGAGTGAATTGAGACACTGAGTGCACTGGAAGCACTGGTGCTTTTTCATAGTTTATGCTTGCTTTTTAATAATCATTTGAAACTGGCAGCTCCAGTAGTAAGATTAAATCTTGAACTCTGTCATGGAAATTATTTATACCACTCTAATAAAAATTATAATCTATTAAAAAAATAGTTTATCTGTACTGTTTTACATTGTATGCTTTGGAAGAGCTCTAAGTAAATAATTGTAAATATATTGGCAACATGAGTCACACTCTAGGCTGACCACAAGTCTTTATTACCACAAGATCTACCATTATACACCTCATCTTAGGGGCCGTTTGCACATGTGTAGTATGTGTTAGATATGTAGACATGCTCAGTACTTGTCTATTTTAAAGGGGAGCACAAACAAACACACACAACAATGGTGGAGTGAGTACATGTAACTCTTGGTGCTGCTTAAGAGTTTGCTAATGCCTCTTCTGCAGAGTGTGTATTTACTTCAACAATAATACAACCAAAAGTGGAGACACATCATATTCACACGGAAACAGGTACTGTTTTCTAACAAGGTGACAGTGCCAACTACTGACCTGATTTACGTAATACAGCGTTTTTGGCAATTTTTGTGGATACGTGTAAACGCAAAACATTTTGAAAATGTTGTCTTGTATATGTGAAGCTGTTTGAAAATGTAAGGGAAAAACTTTTCAGTTTTTGATTATATTATTGTCATGTAAACGTAGCCTTAGAATGCACTGTCTTTGAAGCATGTTTCATTGCCTTGTTCTGGATTAAATGCTTAAATTCTCATAAGAGTGAAAGATCAATCGGAGTGAATTGGCCAGATCCGGCTAAAATTTCGATCGGATTGTAAGGGGTGGTTTATCCTTTTTGTAATCTGAGGGAGAGGAAATGTAAACAGTTGATCGGATTGAAAACCGAAACTGGAAAGTACCACGCATGCGCAGTGACGTAGAAATAGCATAGAGCGTGGAGCGAGGTGTTCTTCCTGGTGAATAAAGTGTCATAAATAAGTGTCCTGTCATTATAAATCTCCCCTTTCACTCAGTGTATGTGGAGTGGAACAGGACCACGTCCCATCAGTCCTCATTTAAGACTCTCATCAACAGACCACTAGTTTGGGGTGCTGGAAGGGACACTTTTACTACTTTTTTTTTTCTCTAAAGTTAAGCAGCACAACAGTTTATGTGCTGGTCGTCACCTAATTAGGACCTGAAGTAGATAAATATCACATGTGCTAAGCTAGGGTTGGGTTTCGAGTTTGAAACCATTTAGGCACTCACCAAATTGCCTCAATAACATAGAGTATCAAAAAAATGTCTTGACGTTCGGTACCAAATTGGTGACTGGCTGTGGCAAGGTATCAAGGTAAAACACTAGTTTACGCTGGTTATGCCCAGATGTGGCTCACACGTGTGTAAACATCCTAACCCCCATAGACGTAAAAGATGTAGACAAGATCAAAAGTGTGTCTTTTCACCAAAATTAAAATAGGTTAGTGTTTAGTTTTTTATATCTTCATGTATTCACTCAAAAGTCGTTTTAAACCTGAATGAGTTTTCTTCTCCTTCAAAATAAGGTTTATGCTTCGCAGAAGGTGGAAAACCAAACAGTTGTTGGTTCACAGTGATTTTTTGCCTTACTTTCAAAGTCAATGTGGACCAGCAACTGTTTGGTTATCAGCTTCTTCAAAATATCTTCTTTTGTGTGCAGCACAAGAAAGAAAATAATATACTGTAGGTTTGGGACAACATGCGAGTGAAGAAACAATGACAGAAATGTAATTTTAGGGTGAACTATACCTTTAATTCACATGGCAGCATGTAGCCTACTGTCCCAATACAGATTGTTTTAAATAAAATTGTATGTTGTTCACAAATGCGACCTATGGGACAGGTCTGAAATGAGACAAAACTGATGCAGCATTTTCAGGGACCAGTTTTTGTACGGTCCTTACCTTGTATCCCCTCCAGAAAGCCTGGATCAATACAGCAGCTTGCTCATCTGTTAGAAGTAGAGACGCTGGGATGGGCGGCCTTGGACTGACACAGAGAGAGAGAGAGAGAGAGAGAGAGAGAGAGAGAGAGAGAGAGAGAGAGAGCGCGCATTTAGACTGTAGTGTCTATAAATGTCATGCCAATAAACCACATTCAGAGCCGAAATATAAACTGAGAGTATGTCAGAGTGTGTTTATTAGGTATATTACTGTTACTCTTATCACCGCTACATATCACTGTAGATTACTCTACTTACTGTTCAAGAAGCCAGCTCTGGACGAAAGGAATTGAATGGAAAGGTGTAGGTGTTCGGTCTGCCCCAGGGTTTTTACTGATGGACAAGAGCGAAGAGTAAAGAACATATTTAAACACATTTAACCATTTCACCGTATTAAAGTAACAAGGAAATAAAGTGTTGGCATACACACAGGGTCACTTTTCTCTGACTCACTTGTACAGCCATTCAGTGAGGAAGTCACAGCCATTAAACGCCGTCTTTCTCCTCTAGATCATGTGAGATAAACACAATGATGAAGATGTTATATTATAAGATTACATGTGTCACTGATCAGAGCACAATCCTGGTATAGATCATGTAGTTGGACGAAAAGAAGTGTCTGTATCTTTAAAAAGTTTGAAAACATTACGATTTTGAAACGTTTTTAACAAAGTCTCCTCTGCTCGACATCTTCTGCTACGTTTTTGTGCTCAGAAAAATACAATAACATTGTGAAATAGTATTACAAGTTTAAAGATCTGCAATATATGTTGAAATGTAATTTTTTCCTGTGATCAAAGCTGTATTTACAGCATCATTTATCCAGTCTTCAGTGTCACACGATCTTCAGAAATCATGAAAATATGCTCAGGAAATATTTATTAATATTATTAACAATGTTTAAAGTTGTGCTGCTTAACTTTTACGCAGAAACTATGACCGAATACCATTGCAACATTTGAATGGTAGTGTAAGTATACATTATTTAAAAGGAAATACATGACAGAATTTGTTTATTTTAGAAACTGCCATACTACTAAGTATACGTGATACTATAGGAAACAAAAGTAGAGCACATTATGAATGTGTACTTTATTGAAGATGAGAAACACTTGTTAAAGCGGACCTCGACGCAGCGGTGCTCCAGTGCTTCCGCGAGCAGAGCCTCGAGTCCGGGCAGAAGCACAGGAAACACTCTCTCCTCCAAATAACACCGACTGAGCCCTGGACACAGCCCCGGGGACACCGAGCATCTGGTGAGGGAGAGATTACAGACGGTCAGACGACACTTGAGATCGAGAGCACACACGTGAAGAGAGATGAGCGCAGATTACTGTGTTTGAGAAGAGCATCTGATGAAGAGCCGGAAGTCTGTCACACCTGACGACTCGTCCATGTGTTACAGTTCCTCTGAAAAACAGGACAGAACTCGTGTGAGACCTCTCACTGGAACACGAGCGAGCCTTTAATGACTTTATCTTCACTGATGCTGACACAGCGTTCACGCTGAAGGAGTTAGACGATATACAGCGAGATAAAGAAGAAGAAGAATATGTTTGGATCGAGGTCGGTGTTTTCTCACCTTAACAGCGCTGCAGTGAACGATGGGTCTTCACGATCAAAACAACGCGACAGAGAGCAGTGTGTGTGTGTTACACTCACCGTTTGTAAGGTAACAGCGCACAGTTCGGATCCCGTCAGGCTTGTTGTCAGTAACCATAGTGACAGTAACTTAGGAAGTAGCGACAGTTAAGTCACGTGACTGTCGCGCGCGTTTACCTGCAGCACACCTATCACCCAGAGCCATATAGAGAGAGAGTTGCGACAACGGAAGTTCGAAATGTTTAGTTGTCACGTGATTCGTGTAGACTTCAAATAGTTCCAGGAAGTGCGTTGGCGGCCATTCAAACTGATAAGAGTAGAGTGACAGAACTGCGATTTCTGGTAATAAGGAGTCAATAAATGCATTTATTTTATATGTTTATACAACACACTGACATATGTATGTAGCATGAGTATGTAGTTACAGCGATGTTGCTTTTAAAATATCAAATCGGGTAATAATTGAGGATTAGTGTTCAATTACCGTTATTTTAAAAACGTATTTCAGGCTAACGTTAAGTTTTATAAACACGGGTTACTGTTGCCTTTTTACGTTACATATTGTCCATTTTTTCACTGATCTAATGTTAACTCATGTCATATTGATGACTTTCAGGTAGTACAGAGACAGGCTGGTGACAGGTGATTTTCAGCTGGGACCGCACTATGGGTCAATTAACTGTTACCAGCAGTAATTAACATGTTAAATAAATGTAAAATGAAGCTTACTGTTTATAATTCTTACAATTACATATAGTAATATAATTATGTATTATAAATAATATACCTATTATATCTAGTATAATTATTACAATACTTATTCATGTATACAATATATTCAGGTTTAAAACAACTTAAGCATACTCGTATATAAACATGTACACTGCCATTCAAAAGTAATGATGCTGAAAATTCAGGTTGGCATCACAGGAGTATATTTCATTTTAAAACAGAAAACAGTTATTTTAAGTTGTAATTATACAATTAACTATTTACAGCAATTCATGAATACATTTCTAATAAATTTAATAGCATGACAAGCATTTTGTATGTGTCCTTTCTTTAATGTTGTCCTTGCATAGTCTCCACCATGGTTTACTGTGCTGCATGGGGATGCTCCACTCAGTCAGAGAAAGGTGTGCGAAGGTATGGCTTCCCCGCTGACATAGAGAGGAGAAAATAATGGTTGGCTCAAGTCAGCAGGAGCAATCTAAATACAAATAAAAATTACAACAACAAAAAATTGTTAGGTAATTATACTTACATTTATTTGCACTTTTTTACATTGACAATGTTTTACTAGAAATAAGGAACAAGCAAAGCCTTGCAAAACCCAGGGAGCTGAGACTCATGGTGAGACATTGCAGGGAGTCATCAGTGTTACCTATAACTGTGCATTTAACCACCATGTGATATGTACTGTAAGTGGGTAGACAAAAAAAAGGTGTGTGTGGAAACTAAACTGAAGTCAGTATGCAGACAAATTGCGGCAAAGCAATTTGTCATGACCAAAAAATTCAAGAGTAGGCTGAGACCAGATGCTATTCCCACAATCTTTGTACATCGTCCTGTGGTCAAAAAGAGGAGGGCCCTGCTCCACGATGCACCCCTAGACCTGTGAACATACAAGAAATGGCTACTGATTACAGCTATGTTATTTCAGGTGATTCATATATAATAAGTACAAACTCGTACTAGTTGAAGTAAAGTGATGTGATATTTTCAATATTTAAAATTAGCAAAACCATGTATTCTACCTCTATCAGTTTCAAAGGTTGAGGAAAAAAGAACGAGGACACTCAGAGAAGGGAAAGTGAGAGTGAAGAAAAAGGACATGGCTAGAGAGGAGAGACAGGGACAGGTGACACAGCCCAGTCAACCAGCAGCCAGTCAGCATTCCTGTGAACCATCAGCCAGTTACCTGGGTCTATTAAAAAAATTTAAGAGACAAGAAAAAAAAAAAATAAAGATCAAGCAATGCAAAGGCAGCACTAAGAAAAATAATGAAAATTCAGCTATCAAAAAAAAAAAAGGTCCCCTCAGCTCTCCTGACCTGCATCCTCACTGATGCTCCATCACAGAACAGTGCAGTGGCACCACTAATCCTCCACCCACCAGAACCCACAGAATGTTACAGTATGTTACTTTTATACACTAACAAGTCTAAGTATATAATACAGTATTATTATATAATATAGACAGGTAATAGTAAATGAATCACAATGACTAAAAACACTCCACCCATGTTTTTGCAAACTCAATTCACTCTAAATGTATATCAATAGGGTGCATTTTATTATTAAGTGATTTAATACGTGTAATAAGGAACAAACTTTATAACCTCATTTTTTACCACTTCCACTCACCGCTGTCACACGTTATATTGAACTAACGTAATAGGCTATGTAACGTTAGCTAACTTTCCCCACCCTGCAAAAAAATGTTTATACTCCTTTTTTTCTAATTGCAAACACGATGGATGAAACTGAATTATGAGAACAGATTTTACAATTATTAGGGTGTTCGTTACTAACTTTATTCAGCTCCAGTCCTAGCCTAATCTGTTAGTTATCTGATAACAAACCTTAAATCTACTCATTTAATGAGTGATTATCTGCTAGAAGGTTTTAATTTGCAATTTATTGTTATTAAGATGTACTGATAATATTCAATCTTATTATTTAAACGTCTTACCTGTTAAAAGTGCGTCGCAAACGGTTTGTTCTGCTGCATCTCTACGGCGCGGTATAGGTTTGCTGCTACTTCCGGGAACTATTGAGAGGCTCCACGAGCCGCCATTGCTGTAAAAAAAAAGCGTTCCATTGGAGTCAATGGAGTTGTCGCAACTCTCACTCTATATGGCTCTGCTATCACCTCTCAACACAAGAAAAACACGCACATGTGAATAAACGGGAGGCTTCGGGAATCGAGACAGTGTTTTCAATCACTAAAACAGCGGGACGATCTAAAACCTAGGTCATTTTCAAAGTTTAAATCCAATAGACACGTGATGAAGAAAGCAGATGAACGTAATGTTACACAACAAGCGTTTTCTTTCTATAGGAATGTATATTTTTTTATGATTATTTGAACTGTACCGATCGACTGTACTCTTGGTCCACATTACAATAATAATTTGATATTGATGCAGGTTTACTGGAGGCAACAGAACACAAGATGGGAGTGTTGTATTACAGAAAGAGCTCAGCGATGGTAAAATCAGACATCTCTGCTTACACTGTGTCACTTTTAGTTTGTTCAATACACTGTTTGATACTTAGATAAGTAACTATTTCCAAATCAGTGAATCTGCAAATACTGTTTTGAAGTCTGATGATGCAAATTGTAATTTGTGTCCCTTCGCATTTTATGTAGCGTAAATGTGGCCTTCTTGTCCTCTGAATTTGAATAACCCTGACTTAAGATGGTCTTTTTCATATTCTGTGTGCAAAGTCTTATGAAATGTATACAAAACACTAAATAACGAATTGAGGAAACTGTTATTTTGTAGGTCAGTGGTCACAATGATGACACCAGGGTTGAATTGGGGCGTATGATGAGGGAGAGACTGCTCTCACTATGCAGTATGCCGTGAGTCAGCAGCCACTAGACTTGGATTACTGGCAGTCATGAACTTATTTTCATCACATCCATTCATAATCAAATTACTTTCCCACATGAAGTCCTTAATGGTCCGGGTATCGTTCATTCATCTGTTTTTGCTTTCACATATAAAAACGGAAAAACGGGAAAACAGCTCCTTTATATATATATATATATATATATATATATATATATATATATGTATATATAGATATATATAACTGAGCAAAACTTGCCATTCGCATGGCATACGCATTCGTTCCAAACTGCTGTAGCCAAGGCGACATCTAGTGTATTATATGACTTTGCACGAGGGTGTAATTTACTTCCGAGTAAAGATAGGATCAGTCAAATGAAATACAATAAACATACAAATAAATATTACAAATTAAAAAACGATCGGAAATGTTGTCCAATTTTCTGATACTATTATTTAATGACAAATCAAAATATTTTTAAGGATGGCCAGAGCCTATATAGGGAAGATATAAAGGGGATAGCAAAATATATTGGCAAGGAAAAGCAAAAGAAACCTATATAGAGAGGAATGCACTAAGAAGGGCCTTCTCTACATTCTGCCTTTTGTCTGATAACCATGTTTACATTTAGGTTATTTCAATAGATTTTTTCAGCCAGTTAAGCCAAATAATTGGGTAACAAATAGCATGCATATAGACTATTAATCTTTTATTTATTTATTTATTTTATAGACTATTAATTGTAGAGGCTAACAAATACAGTGTGGGTAAACTCTTAATTTGAAAAATAATGAGTGCATTTCCTTCCAATCAGATTTAGCACCAGCCACAGGGGAAAATCGAAATATCATGTCGTATTTCTGATTTCCGTGCAAGAACGGGTAAACCAAAAATCAAGTCATAATTTCGTTTTTTCGTTTTCCTAAAAAAACGGAAAAAGGAGCTGTTTTCTCGTTTTTCCGTTTTTATATGTGAAAGCAAAAACAAATTAACGAACGATACCCGGACACTTAATGGACTATCCAACTTAAAAAATACAGTGGAGAGGCAAATTGAAAACAACTGTGCACCCATAACTGCCCTAGAAGTGCAATTTGGAATGAAGGCACGTTCAAAGTTTCTCATTTCTAGAGAATATCTCCAGAATCTTGTGAGCATGCAGCTGTCTACTGTATTTCATGCATTGCTCAGCTTCTTGGTGTATCAACCGGGAATATTAATCACCGTCTCAATGAGTATGGTATTTCTATAAGAGATACATACACAACGATAACAGATGAGAAACTTGACAAGTTTTTGTACAATTCAGACAGTCAAATAGAACATTTATGAGGGTGAATGAATTGTTTTGATATATTTTGATATATTTCTGAAAAAAAAGTTTAAAAGCATATAAACTTGGCATACATTAAAGGGGCAATGATTTTACTTTTAGACTGTTCTTTTCTAAAACAGCTTTGCTCTTTTTAAGTACTTCTGCATTTAGAGTTCGAGGAGGCCAAGGAGTAGAAAATGTGGAGATCGCTAGATACAAGTTTGAGGAAGGGGTTAGTTTCATGTCAGGAAAAAGCATGCATAACCAGCGATAAGCCTCAAGATTAATTAAATATTCATACCTTGAGCTAAACATTTAAACATTCTATTTGTAAAGATAACTGTGTACTCAACATTTATGGCAGATTCAGACGGGATTAAAATCACCAAGTACGTCTGTGAAACGCAGATTTCTCTTACGACCACATGTAAAACTAGTCCCATCCGAATAGGGCTTTAGAGAAAATATAAGCAAAAGCTCATAGGCTTGACATTTATCCTGCCTGAATTCGTTCTAAGAAATGCACATAACTTCATAAGTACCAAACTTTCTTAATCTGTGAATATTAAATATTTTAACTACAGTGTTTTTCTTTCATTTTCTGTGACTGAAGCAGTCAAATGTAACCCATAGATAAGGCAAAACTGACGTCTATTTGCGAAAATGTGCTGTAATGCGTTTGTTTGATAACTTGTGGTTAAAGCACCACTCAGTGGTCAAAAGCTGCAAATGCACTTTACAGACACCGCGGCAGAGGTACGTGCGGCGGTAAAAGGTGCATTTATTTCAGTAATTCAACTCAAATTGTGAATCTCGTGTATTAAATAAATTCAATGCACACAGACTGAAGTAGTTTGATGGCCACTATGAAGATGCAGTCCACTTTATGAGAAATAAAACAGATTTAGCTACACCAGTGATACATATTGAACTTGTATCAAACCGTTTCAGTTTTTTCTTTTGTGACCCCCTCCAGTTCACAGAGATGGCAGAAAGCACTTTTTTTTCTCAAAACACGTCTTTTGTTGATAATTGACTGACCAACTGTTACAATCTCTTTCTGGATCACAACTAAATAAGGGAGTCAATTTATTTGTCCGTGTAAAAGAGAACAACATAGAATGTCAATATAAATGGTATTCATTGTGTCAGCAGATACATGGATGTGTGTAATAATTATGAAAGACAATAATCCAAGCCATCCTTAAAAATATTTTGGTTTGCAGTAACAGTAATTAAAAAAAAAAAAAGGGTCGGTAGGTTGGTCTATTTTTTTTTTTTTAAAGTTTCAATGTAAAAAAAAAAAGGAAAATTTTGGTGATGGTGATTACGTAGGCATGAATTTAAACAAATTAGCATATCGTGACGTCACTGACAGGGTCTTCAACCCGTGCCTTCAGGCACATAATTGCAAACCTCATTTTGATGCAGGCTATATAGACCACGAACAAATTAAAATCTTTGTCAAAAACATGTTTATTGCATGAATTTCAGGTGAGAAGAAAAAAAATGAGGTACTGTTATACTATTTTACTTGCATCCACCACTAGGTATCAATGCAATCTACAAATGAGAGACCATTTACTGTGCTTTCTTGGGTTGTCACTTTTGTGAAAAAAAATCCAGTTTGATTTGAGTGACAAGTGTTCATTGAATCGATTGTAAAATCGATTTTGCATGTCTAAATAAGTTTTATACGGCAAATAACACCAAATATAGGTAAATCCATGGACAACAGGCAGGACGAATGTAAAGACCAATATTTCTGATGATTTATTGGCGTGAAGTTACGTGCACAATGGCAAACAGGAGTGCAACATTTTAGAAAAACAATAAGCAGAATGGACTGCCATAATGCAAAACATTTACTGCAGGCTTCAACATGGCTGTGTTTACGATTAAAAAATGTCAACAACAACAAAAAAATCACATAGGCGATTCTAGGGCTGTCAAAAAAAACCCGAATTTCGAATATTCGTTGAATTTAAAATAAAAATCCACATTCGAATGCAAAAACGTTGCATCAGTGGCGCACGAGATGCGATGACAATGTATGTGGCATTGCATTATAAGGTTATGTTAGCCTATCCAGTTGAAGCCACTACAAAAAAAAAAAAAAAGAGAGAACATCAATGTGGAGAAGATCTTGTTTACATCAAAACTGAAACCAAGCCATTCACACAGAATGCATATTTTGCGCATTTTCTAGAGGGACACCGTTGGACTCGCGTCTTGCACAAGAGAGCCGCATGTTTAGAAAGACATGTAAAATTAATGTATTAATTTAATTTTCTAAAAATATCTCAAGACTTTATGTTACCCATCCCACTGCATCTCATGTTTCTAAATGAAGAAAAAATTATCCTGTGTGACTGGTTATCCACCCTTTTTATTTATTTAACAATGTATGACGCTGTTTTGTTTATAGTTCTTTAAGCAACTTAATTAATAATAATTGGTTCATAAAAATATTGTAAATATGTTTTTTTTCACAGTCGTGTATTCTAATGCTTTGAATAAACATGCAGTAATATTTTGCTCGATGTGCTATCTTGAGGCCTCAGAAGAGAAGCAAAAAGCTTTTCTTCACCCTAACTGAAGTTATTCATTTTATATTCGAATACAATTCAAATTTTGATCAGCTATTTTTACAGCCCTAGGCGATTCTAGCCCAAATCTGTATCTGTATGCATTAAATTGTCTGAATACCGGCAGAATTCACATTTCTGTTGTAAAAAGAGAAACATTGTGCAGAAGTATTTTTTGCTGTAATGCGTGTGTCCGAAGCTGCAGTCGTTCTGTGACGCGTGTTCCCCAAAAAAAAAAAAAAAAAAAAACCTGGACGCTCTCCGAGAGAAGATCGTTAAAATCAATTTCTTATTTTAGTTTCCGAAACTTGTGTTGGTTGGTTCAATCGATTTATGCAATAGATTTTCGAACATAAAGTGACAGTCGACACGGACACGGTTTTAGACTAGACGGGAGAAGGGATGGGAAAAGATCTGGGCACAGTTTTTCTTGACACCTATCACCTGCGGTCTATTTAAATTCCCATTCTTCAGTGTCTCTTCCATTGCATCGCTGCATGGCTGCATGGACAGGCGTGTGGAGTGTTGCCCAGAACATAACCATACCGCCAACACTAACTGTGTGCAATTATAATTGTCATTAAATATACTTGACGGAAGTGGTCCTGATTGAAATTTTGTTTACTGCAGCCGCAGCCATCATTACCAAGCGCGAACCGTTGACTCTGACAATGAAATAGAGTATGAGACGAAGCGAACGCACAGGCCATATTGTGACATCCGTTAACCAATAGTGTAAACATAGATGACGTCCCAGGTGTTTTTTAATTAAGGAAGATAGCCTTCGTTTGTATGTAGGCCTAGGCAATTTATATATTTACAATACTTACTTAAATATAATTAATATTATTTTATTGCTTTTTCTATTAGTTGTTTGAAGAGTAAAAAAAAATTGGTCGGTCTTAACGCAAATTTACAATCGGCAAGTTCGTCGGAATAAAAGCAGAAAAAAAAATAATAATTGAGTCGGTCCTAAATTGACAGGGTCAGTCGGATTACGGCAAACAAGAATATTTTTAAGGATGGCCCAAAGCAAACACAGTCCATGGATCCTCCAAGAACCACAGCCATCACCAAAGGAGATGAATCAATGGTGGTGGGGATCTCCCATATCCCTCTTATCTCATCAGTCCTCCGGTAGCCTTATGAGTAACCCAAGGTACTGAGCAACAAAGACAACTCAAGCTCCGCACCAGCCCTACCAGCGCTCACACACACCCCACACTCCATCTCTGTCCCAGTCTTTTATAGAGTGCCATGTTTAACTTCAGGTGTGCAACCACTCCCTTCTGCCAAATCACCTGTGACTCAGAAATAACCAGTTACTCGCTGGAACCGTCACACCAACTCATAACATTTTTGTTGTCTACTCTTCTCCTTGACTAATGTTTTGTGGTCAACTCTTCTCCTTGACAAATGTTTAATCCACTAGTAGGGGGCATCTACATAAAATATACTGAGTGAAAAATATTGACAAATGTATTTGCTAGTGGGGAGCTGTGGCCTAATGGTAAGAGAGTTAGACTTGTATGTGTGTATGTGTTCACGGTGTGTGTGCGTGCGTGTGAGTGTGAGCGTGTGTGTGTGTGTTCACGGTGTGTGTGTGTTCACTGCTCTGGGTGTGTGTGTGTGTGTTCACTGCTCCGGGTGTGTGTGTGTGTGTGTGTGTGTTCACTGCTCCAGATATGTGTTCACTGTGTGTGTTCACGGTGTGTGTGTGTTCACTGCTCCAGATGTGTGTTCACTGTGTGTGTTCACGGTGTGTGTGTGTGTGTGTTCACTGCTCTGGGTGTGTGTGTGTGTGTGTTCACTGCTCCGGGTGTGTGTGTGTGTGTGTGTTCACTGCTCCAGATGTGTGTTCACTGTGTGTGTTCACTGTGTGTGTTCACGGTGTGTGTGTGTGTGTGTGTTCACTGCTCTGGGTGTGTGTGTGTGTGTGTGTTCACTGCTCCGGGTGTGTGTGTGTGTGTGTGTTCACTGCTCCAGATGTGTGTTCACTGTGTGTGTTCACGGTGTGTGTGTGTGTGTTCACTGCTCTGGGTGTGTGTGTGTGTGTGTTCACTGCTCCGGGTGTGTGTGTGTGTGTGTGTTCACTGCTCCAGATGTGTGTTCACTGTGTGTGTTCACGGTGTGTGTGTGTGTGTGTGTGTGAGCGTGTGTGTGTGTGTTCACGGTGTGTGAGCGTGAGTGTGAGCGTGTGTGTGTGTGTTCACGGTGTGTGTGTGTGTGTGTGTATGTGTGTGTGTTCACTGCTCCAGATATGTGTTCACTGTGTGTGTTCACGGTGTGTGTGTGTGTGTTCACTGCTCTGGGTGTGTGTGTGTGTGTGTTCACTGCTCCGGGTGTGTGTGTGTGTGTGTGTTCACTGCTCCAGATGTGTGTTCACTGTGTGTGTTCACGGTGTGTGTGTGTGTGTGTGTGTGTGTGAGCGTGTGTGTATGTGTTCACGGTGTGTGAGCGTGAGTGTGAGCGTGTGTGTGTGTGTTCACGGTGTGTGTGTGTGTGTGTGTATGTGTGTGTGTTCACTGCTCCAGATATGTGTTCACTGTGTGTGTTCACGGTGTGTGTGTGTGTGTGTTCACTGCTCCAGATGTGTGTTCACTGTGTGTGTTCACGGTGTGTGTGTGTGTGTTCACTGCTCTGGGTGTGTGTGTGTGTGTGTTCACTGCTCCGGGTGTGTGTGTGTGTGTGTGTTCACTGCTCCAGATGTGTGTTCACTGTGTGTGTTCACTGTGTGTGTTCACGGTGTGTGTGTGTGTGTGTTCACTGCTCTGGGTGTGTGTGTGTGTGTTCACTGCTCCGGGTGTGTGTGTGTGTGTGTGTTCACTGCTCCAGATGTGTGTTCACTGTGTTTGTTCACGGTGTGTGTGTGTGTGTGTGTGTGAGCGTGTGTGTATGTGTTCACGGTGTGTGAGCGTGAGTGTGAGCGTGTGTGTGTGTGTTCACGGTGTGTGTGTGTGTGTGTGTATGTGTGTGTGTTCACTGCTCCAGATATGTGTTCACTGTGTGTGTTCACGGTGTGTGTGTGTGTGTGTTCACTGCTCCAGATGTGTGTTCACTGTGTGTGTTCACGGTGTGTGTGTGTGTGTTCACTGCTCTGGGTGTGTGTGTGTGTGTGTTCACTGCTCCGGGTGTGTGTGTGTGTGTGTGTGTTCACTGCTCCAGATGTGTGTTCACTGTGTGTGTTCACTGTGTGTGTTCACGGTGTGTGTGTGTGTGTGTGTTCACTGCTCTGGGTGTGTGTGTGTGTGTGTGTGTTCACTGCTCCGGGTGTGTGTGTGTGTGTGTGTTCACTGCTCCAGATGTGTGTTCACTGTGTGTGTTCACGGTGTGTGTGTGTGTGTTCACTGCTCTGGGTGTGTGTGTGTGTGTGTTCACTGCTCCGGGTGTGTGTGTGTGTGTTCACTGCTCCAGATGTGTGTTCACTGTGTGTGTTCACGGTGTGTGTGTGTGTGTGTGTGTGAGCGTGTGTGTGTGTGTTCACGGTGTGTGAGCGTGAGTGTGAGCGTGTGTGTGTGTGTTCACGGTGTGTGTGTGTGTGTGTGTGTGTATGTGTGTGTGTTCACTGCTCCAGATATGTGTTCACTGTGTGTGTTCACGGTGTGTGTGTGTGTGTTCACTGCTCTGGGTGTGTGTGTGTGTGTGTTCACTGCTCCGGGTGTGTGTGTGTGTGTGTGTGTTCACTGCTCCAGATGTGTGTTCACTGTGTGTGTTCACGGTGTGTGTGTGTGTGTGTGTGTGAGCGTGTGTGTATGTGTTCACGGTGTGTGAGCGTGAGTGTGAGCGTGTGTGTGTGTGTTCACGGTGTGTGTGTGTGTGTGTGTATGTGTGTGTGTTCACTGCTCCAGATATGTGTTCACTGTGTGTGTTCACGGTGTGTGTGTGTGTGTGTTCACTGCTCCAGATGTGTGTTCACTGTGTGTGTTCACGGTGTGTGTGTGTGTGTTCACTGCTCTGGGTGTGTGTGTGTGTGTGTTCACTGCTCCGGGTGTGTGTGTGTGTGTGTGTTCACTGCTCCAGATGTGTGTTCACTGTGTGTGTTCACGGTGTGTGTGTGTGTGTGAGCGTGTGTGTGTGTGTTCACGGTGTGTGAGCGTGAGTGTGAGCGTGTGTGTGTGTGTTCACGGTGTGTGTGTGTGTGTGTGTATGTGTGTGTGTTCACTGCTCCAGATATGTGTTCACTGTGTGTGTTCACGGTGTGTGTGTGTGTGTGTTCACTGCTCTGGGTGTGTGTGTGTGTGTGTTCACTGCTCCGGGTGTGTGTGTGTGTGTGTGTTCACTGCTCCAGATGTGTGTTCACTGTGTGTGTTCACGGTGTGTGTGTGTGTGTGTGTGTGAGCGTGTGTGTATGTGTTCACGGTGTGTGAGCGTGAGTGTGAGCGTGTGTGTGTGTGTTCACGGTGTGTGTGTGTGTGTGTGTATGTGTGTGTGTTCACTGCTCCAGATATGTGTTCACTGTGTGTGTTCACGGTGTGTGTGTGTGTGTGTTCACTGCTCCAGATGTGTGTTCACTGTGTGTGTTCACGGTGTGTGTGTGTGTGTTCACTGCTCTGGGTGTGTGTGTGTGTGTGTTCACTGCTCCGGGTGTGTGTGTTCACTGCTCCAGATGTGTGTTCACTGTGTGTGTTCACGGTGTGTGTGTGTGTGTGTGTGTGTGAGCGTGTGTGTGTGTGTTCACGGTGTGTGTGTGTTCACTGCTCTGGGTGTGTGTGTATGTGTGTGTGTGTTCACTGCTCCAGATATTTGTTCACTGTGTGTGTTCACGGTGTGTGTGTGTGTGTGTGTGTGTGTTCACTGCTCCAGATGTGTGTTCATTGTGTGTGTTCACGGTGTGTGTGTGTGTGTGTGTGTTCACTGCTCCGGGTGTGTGTGTGTGTTCACTGCTCCAGATGTGTGTTCACTGTGTGTGTTCACGGTGTGTGTGTGTGTGTGTGTGTGTTCACTGCTCTGGGTGTGTGTGTGTGTGTTCACTGCTCCGGGTGTGTGTGTGTGTGTTCACTGCTCCAGATGTGTGTTCACTGTGTGTGTTCACGGTGTGTGTGTGTGTGTGTGTGTGTTCACTGCTCCGGGTGTGTATGTTCCCAGTGTGGGTGTGTGTATTCACTGCTCTGGGTGTGTGTTCACTGTGTGTGTGTGTGTGTGTGTTCACTTCTCCAGATATGTGTTCACTGTGTGTGTTCACGGTGTGTGTGTGTGTGTGTTCACTGCTCCAGATGTGTGTTCACTGTGTGTGTTCACGGTGTGTGTGTGTGTGTGTTCACTGCTCTGGGTGTGTGTGTGTGTGTGTGTTCACTGCTCCGGGTGTGTGTGTGTGTGTGTGTTCACTGCTCCAGATGTGTGTTCACTGTGTGTGTTCACTGTGTGTGTTCACGGTGTGTGTGTGTGTGTGTTCACTGCTCCAGATGTGTGTTCATTGTGTGTGTTCACGGTGTGTGTGTGTGTGTGTGTGTTCACTGCTCCGGGTGTGTGTGTGTGTTCACTGCTCCAGATGTGTGTTCACTGTGTGTGTTCACGGTGTGTGTGTGTGTGTGTGTGTGTTCACTGCTCTGGGTGTGTGTGTGTGTGTTCACTGCTCCGGGTGTGTGTGTGTGTGTTCACTGCTCCAGATGTGTGTTCACTGTGTGTGTTCACGGTGTGTGTGTGTGTGTGTGTGTGTTCACTGCTCCGGGTGTGTATGTTCCCAGTGTGGGTGTGTGTATTCACTGCTCTGGGTGTGTGTTCACTGTGTGTGTGTGTGTGTGTGTTCACTTCTCCAGATATGTGTTCACTGTGTGTGTTCACGGTGTGTGTGTGTGTGTGTTCACTGCTCCAGATGTGTGTTCACTGTGTGTGTTCACGGTGTGTGTGTGTGTGTGTTCACTGCTCTGGGTGTGTGTGTGTGTGTGTGTTCACTGCTCCGGGTGTGTGTGTGTGTGTGTGTTCACTGCTCCAGATGTGTGTTCACTGTGTGTGTTCACTGTGTGTGTTCACGGTGTGTGTGTGTGTGTGTTCACTGCTCTGGGTGTGTGTGTGTGTGTGTGTTCACTGCTCCGGGTGTGTGTGTGTGTGTGTGTTCACTGCTCCAGATGTGTATTCACTGTGTGTGTTCACGGTGTGTGTGTGTGTGTGTGTGTGTGAGCGTGTGTGTGTGTGTTCACGGTGTGTGTGTGTTCACTGCTCTGGGTGTGTGTGTGTGTGTATGTGTGTGTGTGTTCACTGCTCCAGATATTTGTTCACTGTGTGTGTTCACGGTGTGTGTGTGTGTGTGTGTTCACTGCTCCAGATGTGTGTTCATTGTTTGTGTTCACGGTGTGTGTGTGTGTGTGTGTGTTCACTGCTCCGGGTGTGTGTGTGTGTTCACTGCTCCAGATGTGTGTTCACTGTGTGTGTTCACGGTGTGTGTGTGTGTGTGTGTGTGTTCACTGCTCTGGGTGTGTGTGTGTGTGTTCACTGCTCCGGGTGTGTGTGTGTGTGTGTGTTCACTGCTCCAGATGTGTGTTCACTGTGTGTGTTCACGGTGTGTGTGTGTGTGTGTGTGTGTGTGTGTGTGTGTGTGTTCACTGCTCCGGGTGTGTATGTTCCCAGTGTGGGTGTGTGTATTCACTGCTCTGGGTGTGTGTTCACTGTGTGTGTGTGTGTGTGTGTTCACTTCTCACTGCTGTGTGTGTGCACTTGGATGGGTTAAATGCAGAGCACGAATTCTGAGTATGGTTTCCCATACTTGGCAAATGTCACAACTTTCACTTTTTTGCTAAATATTACTTCTCAACATAGGCCTACTGTATGTAAATTTTTCCCACTATTGCCTTCATGATCTGTAACTGAACAGCATTCCTTTTAGGGGGATGCTAAAATTCCTTTTATTGTTATACAATCAGACCTCAGGAAAACTAAAGACTTCATCTTGTTTGAATAATTAAATAATTATCAAACATGCTTATTCTGAACATAATGATCATTTATCTTATTTTCAGAATCAAAAAAAAAAAAATTGTAGTAATGATTTATGACTCTTTTTTTACAGCATGACAAGCTGTATTAATTGTAGTGTTTTAATTCATTAAAATGTCACATCAGAATTTCACAGCAAAAATAAAAATAAAATAGAATACATAGAATCATAGAAACACACCAAAGATGTATAGTGCAGAGAAAACACAAGCTCTATATTCGGTGCAGTGTGTCTTATTGTAGATGTGAAGATCTGCTGGATTCAGTGCAGCAGGATGAAGGAGAGCAGAGAACAGCAGAGGAACATGAAGCTCTGAGAGACGCTCGCAGCACCGTTACACAGGTTCCCATCACAGCATGAGGCTCCCTGAACATCTCTAACCGATGTGTCAGCATCACAGATAGATTTAGAGACACAGCCTTTTACAACTAGCGACTGGCCACCGAAAATCCCTGATGAAAAGAAAGAAAAGAGAGGTTAGTCTAAGTTGGAAACTGGTAAATGTGATCTGTATGTGATCTCAAACATCAGAGAGATAAAGATAATGCCTTTTTTCTTTTTTTCAGATTCTCACCTGATGCTTTAAAGCAGCGGTCTTCACTTCCTGAACAGCTCAATATGTTTGAGCAGCTCTTCTCATCACAGGAGTAACACATCTTTCCATTGGGGACAATAGAGGGATCTACAGGACAAAAACATTCATTGTTTTATCTTCTGTGCTAAAAATATAATATGTAATGAAATAACACTCTGTTAGCTGCTCCAATTAATTCATTCACACCTGACAAGCTGCACTATGTATTGCATAATTTGTATTTCCTGATCTCCTTTTGAAGTAAAATGAGTGTTGACCTTAAAGATTTATTTATTTTATGGTCAGTAAAGCGTGGTACCTGGAGTGTCTTGGACGTTACACTTGTCTGTGTTACAGCACGCCAAAGATGTCTTTGCAATGCCCATGTCCATAGATCCATTTACACAGTCAGCAGCACAGCCTTTAAGCTTCACTTTAGCACCTAAAATGTGAATGATTAAGGAAAGACAAGTTCAACACATTTTGATATAAAATATATTTATAAACCTCAAAATTTAGCATTTTCTAATTTGAATCTCAATTGATTCAATTTTAACACAAATTATATTGTGCATAGACAACTGAGAGAAACAAATTAAGTGGCAGAAATGTAAATAGAATATTCTGTGATCACAATGATAAATAATTCTGTGCGGAAATCAGCAGTTCTTTTAGAAGTTACATTTCCAGTGAAGCAGCACCAGTAAAAAAAAAAAAAAAAAACACCAACATCTTCATCAGTTATCAGTGATTTTCAATCCATCATATTAGACTTACCGGCATTTGACGTTGTTGTTGAACTCGTACACTTAGAAAATCCACTGGAACATGTTGTTACATTTTGATTTGCACAAGAACCCGTCAGACCTGAGCACTCATAGCAGCTGAAAGAGTGTCCTTTAGTATTAAAACAGAGAGAGAGATGTTAGTGGTCTGTATTCATACTCAATAACATTACAAACACTATTTGTCTTTGTACCTGCAGTGAACAGAATGAACAGAATAAAAACTGAGATTTGCAGATCCATCTTCAATCAGGAGGTGAATTAAGTGACACCTGTTTCAGTCCTTACTTTATAGCTATAGAAAGGGGAGGGTCTTTATGAGAAAATGAAAGGTTAAAGTAGACATTTCTAGAAAATGAAACTTTAGCTTACATCATTTACATGCCCATTAATTATAAAGGGAGGTTTAAGGAATTATAACCAACCATGCTACCAAATCTTAAAGTGAGTTTGTCCATAAAATGAAAGCCATGGGTTCAGTGTTGTCTGGGCCTCATTATTCTTTAAATAATCTTTTTATGTTCTGCAGAAGTCATAAATACTTTGCTGAGTGATCCAGGTATTACCTACACTCTTAAATATAAAGGTGCTTAAAAGGCTCTTCAGAGCAATCCCGTAGAAGATCCATTTTTTAACCAGTAAGTCAAAGGTTCTTTAAAGAAACATCTTTTTCTTACCTTTTTATAATCAGAAAAACCTTCTTTCACCACATAGAACCTTTAGTGAAACAACACAGACAAAAAAGGTTCTTGGCATCGTGTAGAACCTTTATTTTTAAAGAGTGTTTCTTTGGTGAGGATGGAATGTTATTGAAAAACCAGGTCAATATTAGTTTCAATGATCTTTTCACTTAAATACATGGCATTGTTACAATGAGCTAAACTTCTTTAATTTTCAATGAAAATATGAATTAACAATTAATTAAAAAAAAGTTAGTGGTTTCCAATGTTAGTTAATGACACCTAATGAATTAACTATTGTCAATAAATGGAATCTTATTGTAAAGTAATTGTTAAACAGGTAGAAATGTTGTATCCAGGAATAAAAACTGAATAAAATATTTTGTATCTGGAAATGTATTCATCCAAGATAAAATAAGTATTGTTTAAACACGGTGGTTGTGTAGTGTATTTTACAAAATATTTAAGGACATCTGGAAATACTAACCCATGTATGATGTATAAAATCATATATCTCAGTAAAATGAACTGGCATAAATCAACCCGTTATTTCAAAATAAGCCAAGGTGGAAACTGACAAGTCGATCCAGCCATGGGTGGTAAAATAACTCCAGCCATTGAATATATATATTAACAATAGATTTAAAACAAGAAGTTTGAACATTTATATTCATTAGGGAAATATTGTCACTGTTTTTAAACAACAGTGACTCACAGTTCATGCATACAACCGTAGCCTAAAGGCAAACACATCATTAAGAGGTAATATGCAAAACAGAGACAGAAACTCACTGATGACCTGTAGATATCCAAATATCCATCCAACTCACTTTGGATAAAAAAAAAACAATGCGTCTCCTGTCTTTACTTTCTTGTGCTTTTACTTTCATTTTTTATTTAGTACATTTAATTTTTTTTATATACATTTAATTATAATAATTAAATGTATTTATTTATTTAGTTATTTTCTTGGACATGATTTTGCTCAGTATTTCTTCATGAAAATAAAGCTGTTGAGCATTTCTAGCTTTATTTTAATTTAACCGAAATAATGTTTTATTAGACATTTATTAAATATCATACATTCTTGTTGCAGCATTGAGCATCATACATGAAACATTAAGCTGTACATAGACGTATTGGTTCTGGTAAGGGGCAGATTTTAAGGATCCTTTCCATTGTATTCACTGACTAAATTCTGCTCTCTGTCAAATTTTATCATCAGATACAACAAAGTACAGATATGCCTATGATTTAACTGAGACATATCTCACAGTGTAAACAGCTTCAGTGATAGTAATGGAAGTTTTTGAAATGTTTTTTGACAACTTAAATGTTATTTGCTCTCTGTACAATGAAAATGTAAAAATTTGTAGCTTTAATGTTTTTATTAAATTCACACTAAATACAAAGTAATGAAACTTTGTCATTAAAAATATTTATGTTACGATGTGGAGGGGCGCCTGCCATCTGTGAGGAGTGGGCGCCATTCGCCAGTGAGCCTGAGCCTGCTGCCATCCACCATGATGGGGAGGAGCAGGGAACGGGGGACTTGCCAGCTGCCTAAAACCGGAGGAGCCGTCGTCATCCACCGGGCGGCGAGGAATATTGTGCCGTCCACCGTGCAGCGGAGTAGTGTCGTGCCACCACCAGGCACCACGGAGGAGTTCACCCAGCTGGTGGAGGGCCAAGCGGCAGTACGTCTGGGAACCAGAAATTCTTTTTTTCTCTCTTCTCTCCCCTCTCTCATCTCTGTTGCTCCACATCCTTCCATCTCCCCCTGGAGGGGGAGTAGAGCGCAGTCTCGGAAGTACCCCCGGCCTGCGAGGGGCAATGGGGGGTATGTGAAGAGTGGGGTGGGGCCAAGAGGCGTGGGAACAGAGGGAGGCCAGTGGGGGGATTTGGAAATGAGCGACACCTGCTCCACTCACCGGTCTCACTTCCCACAGAGGACGTCGGAAGGATACAAAAGAGGTGCGATGACAGTGAAGGACGAGAGAGGACCAGGTCTGGATTTTAGTTTGTATTTGGTCTTGTTTGCGTTGTTTTGTCTTTATTTTGTCATTAAAGTTTTATTTGAATGTCCGCCGGTTCCCGCCTCCTTCTTCCTATGATTATGAAGTTTGTATAGTGTTACAGGCATGTTATGAGATTTTATGTGTAGTTAATAGATTACACTATTAGGCTACTTTACCCATCATCCATTATAGATCAACTAACATAATCTATAATATTTGATAGTTGAGATATTGCATGATATAGAATCTTTTAGGGTTCTGTCACTTCAGTCTAGTGTAATTCATGGTTTTGTGATGGAGCCCTGACACTCCTGCCGTGTTGTTTTCATGTGAGCGTGCTGTGCACTCTCGTCTGCATGAGCTGTTTCATTGTCTCATGTTGGAGCATGGTGTTTCGGATCCCAGCACTCATGTTTCATTGAGTTTCGGTTTCGTGTCAGGGTTTGGACACTTACGCTCCATGTTCTGTCTTGCTGTGGAGCATGCAGTGTTAAGATCACTTGGGACGTACACTCTTCTGTCCACATGTGGTGTGTTCTATGTGTGTTCACGTGGTTTGTGATCGGCCGCTTGCTTTCATGTTATGTTTTGTCTCATGCTGTGTAGCACACATCTTTTTTTTCCATGGTCGTTGTGCTTTCATTTCATGTTTTCTGTGAATACGCAGCTTATGAGTTCTCATCAGCTGCGTGTTTTGGTCTTGTCATGCGCATGGCTGGTGATTGTTTTGCTGGCCATGTGCTTGTGTTTTTGTTTTCTGTGAGCGCATGGCTTTCTTGTTTTTTTTCTGTGTGCCATGTGCTCTCATCTCGATTGTCTAATCCCTCCCCTCTTGTTACCTGATTATCAGTTAATTAGCTGATACTGTCTACTGTTCCCTGTTACTCCAAGTCGGTCAAGTCAAGTTGCTTGTCAAGTCAACTGTCTTGTTAGTTTTTTATCTTGTTTTGTTTGCTAGTTTTCTTGTTGTTCTAGTTCCCTTTCAAGGGAACTTCAAAACTTCGTCTTCTAGGGGGCGCTATGGGGAACACCTTATCGTGACCCGTGTCTGAAGCATACATTGAAAAAACACCAACTTGTTGGCCGGCTACAGCCTCTGACGTCACTACCGGCGCGACTATAAACAGGCACCAGGAGAACACGTCATTCTCTTCTACCTCACTGACTGTTCTGTTAGAAGTGTGCATCTGAAAGAACTGGTAAGAGCGATATTTCTCTGTTTATCATGGTGACTACTAACAAGCGTTTAGACAATGTGTGAAAGAAGCTGAGGCTGAGCCTTCTCAATTCTCCTGCCCTGCGTATGTAGAGCTGTTGGAGGTTTTGGATGGCGCCACAGCAAAGTTGGACTTGCCATGAAAGTGCGCTAATAAGGTGACGCTGTGAGGCAAAAAAAAAAAAACCTAGATGAGCATTATCTTTCTGAACATAGCCCTCCAGCTCAGGTGAGCCTTCCATTTCTGCATGACCTCCATACAGATATCAAAAAAGAAATGAAAGAAGCAATTTTCTTCTCGCATCCATCTTTTTTTCTGATCAGGTAGCCGAGCTGTGCCGCACCACGGATCTCTCCGTGCTACCAAGCAGGCCGCCTCTGCCATGGGCAGGACTTGCTGGCCATGGTGGCATCAGAGAGACATCTGTGGATGAACCTGGCAGACATCGGGAAGAAGGAAAAGGCTTTCTTCTCGATACTCAGGTTTTGCCTTCTGAACATTTTGGTATTTCTGTTGAGATGGTGATCGAGAGGTTCAGGAAGACGAAGGCATGCTCTGCTGCTTATAGATCCTTCGTTCCGCGAATGTCCAGGTCTGAGCCCGAACAACATAGGGGTCCTGGTCTGTGTCGATCTGAGAATCAAAGACGGCAACAGACAGCTAGTGTTGTGACCCGCGTTCCTCCCCGACCTGCGGGCAGGGGTTAGAGGAATCGTGGCTCACAAGGAGGAAAGCAGAATCTAAGGAATGTGATTCAGATGAAGCAGCTTTCTCGTCTTAATCAAAGTGATACCGAGGTATCTACTCTTTCCCTTTTAGGATTTTTAACTTCTGCTTTTATCCACTCCTTCCTAATTCCCCTCTATCTACCAACTCTCCACCTGATCGAGGTTAGGTGGAAACCTCTCGCATAACAGTCTCCTATGCTAGACCTAAAATGTTTTTGGCTGGTTCTATGTTCATAGCAACCACCTTACTGATGGTCCAGACTAAAAGGGGGCGCCCCTTGAGTGGGGCTCCTGCACAGGAGGGTGCGTGAGTATGTAACCCTCTCTGTACATACTTGTGTATTAAATTGCTGGTGGTTATGTGTCTACTAATAAACTGTGAGTTTACAGGTGTCTTCGGGAGCCTTCCTTGATCATCAGCCCTGGCACAGCACTGCAGGGAATTTCATGGATGTCTGGCCAGGTCACCCTTAGGGGTCTCCAGGCTGCTTAGTGGTGCTGTCGTATCTAGCGGGAAGTGGAGGTGGCAGTTACAGAAGTCTTTTTGTATATACTGCCTCAGGTGATGCTCCCCTCGCCCGAGGTTTGTAAAATTTGAGCTTGCCTCTCCCTTGCAATTCAGTGCCTCTGCGATGCTTAGGAACCTTAAGGGACACACGCTAAGCTTTGTGTACTTTCTCAAAACCACATGGTGGTCAGTGTGCCGGGAACACTTTGTGCACTTTTAAAATCCATGTAACCCTTACCTGTACGGTAAGGGTTACGTGCTCTGCCTCGTTCCCTTTCTTGAGATGATTAGACCTTGGTTCCTTGGGCTCCACTCAGCCAGTGTGTATTTGTTTATACACTTAAAGCATCGCTTCCCTCAACATGAGGGGCTATTTGGGTGATTCTCGTGGTAGTTTAGCATCACTCCCCTTTTTCCAAGAAGGGTTGCCTATGAGCCCACTACTCTGAGCTCGGTGTTCTCCTCTCATTTGAGACTGAGTTCTCAGTTTTTTTCCACAGAGCGCTCCAGTATTGTTTCCATAGATCGAGTTGATGACTCTCAAACATACTGTTTTGAGATGCGTCATTCCATCTATGAGCTGCTCTATCAGAGTGCCATGAGAGCATCCCAGAACATCCCAGGGGCATCTCCCATGGAAATGGTAGAGTTGGTTCTTCGCCATGATTCTGGCCTGCACTCACCTCAGCATGGTGGTGTGGGTATACTGTTCCCCATAGCGCCCCCTGGAGGACGCAGTACGATGTTCAACTTTTAAGGGAACGTCTCAGGTTACCAATGTAACCATGGTTCCCTGAGTAGGAAACTAGACACTGCGTCCTCTAGCTTCCTGCCAAGCTTCAGACGAAAAGCTTCTGACAAAGAAGTGAATGACGTGTTCTCCCAGTGCCTGTTTATAGTCATGCTGGTTGTGACGTCAAAGGCTGTAGCCCGCCAACAAGTTGGTGTTTTTTCAATGTATGCTTCAGACACGGGTCACGACGAGATGTTCCCCATAGGTCTTATTCCATACTCAGGGAACCATGGTTACATTTTTAACCTGAGACGTTTATGCCCTATCACAGGTCTTTTGTTTTCCAAAACCAGCAGGTTTTGTTTTCCTCAGACCCTACTCCTGGTTCAGAGACTGCAGCAGTGCCTCCAGAATGGTCGTTCTTTTGGAATTTATGCTCAAAGTCTTCTTGAGGCATTTCAGAAACATGGATTTCATGAGTCATCCTTTATATCTTTTTTCCCAGCTGGACTGGATTATCCTATCAATTGGGAGGAGCTGGGTGATCTGAATTCCTGGATTTAGGGAAAATTGTTGATTTATGCATGTCACCTCAAGGAGATGGAATTTCTACTAGATGAGCAGGGCCTTCTCCATAGCAGGCACACTTTTCTGTCTTTGTCTCTTCAGCCTATCTGCAGCGACCGCTCTGCCCACCCTCCCTCTTCAAGCCAGAGTCCAGATCTTCTGAAGCCAACGGTAAAGCAGAGGATGAAAAGGAAGAGGGCCGCCCGGACCACTGTACTCAATGGTGAGTTGGTGGAGCCACTTCCAGCCATTCCTAGGTCTAACAAATATGCTGTAGCAAGTCTGAAAACTTTTCTAGAAGCAGTGTTTTTTTCGGACATGCCCGCTAATGTTGAAACTGCAGCACTCCATGAGGTGGTGGAGTGCTTTGCAGCATCTATCAAGGTGGACAGCTCCCCACTACCTCATTCTCAGAAGCAGGGGAAGAGGAGTGTTCACTCCGCTACTACCACTCTGGCTCTAGAACCCTATCTAGAGTCCACACCAGCCCCAGAGCCCAGTCCTGAGTCCACCCCAGTCTGTATACCTGTGTGGATCTGCCCTGGCTCCTTGCTCTTCCGTCTCCGCCCAGGCTCATTGCCCTGTCTCGTCATTCCAAATGTCACTGGACAGGATGGGAAAGATCCTAATCCGTGTGAACCCAGAAACCCTTTTTTTTCAACTCCGACTGTCACTACCATGAAAGACTTTGTTTTTGCTTCATGTTTATCCTGTCTACCTGGGTCACTTTCAAGACCATTTCTGCCCATAAGTCAGTTTCTGCATCTCCAGGGCCTACCTCAAAGTTAAATATTGTCCATGAATCTCCAGAGCTCCCTCCAGTCCTGAAAGAGTCTGTTCCAGAACTCACTGGTCCATAAGCCTCAAGTCTTTGCTGCAAGTTGGGATCCTCATGAGCCTGTTCCACTCTGTCTTTTGCCTTGGCCATTGTTATGCCCCATGGCTCGAAAAGGACATAACAAAAATGTGCAAGAAAGTGTGAATAACAAATATTAACAAAATAAAATTAAAAATAAAGAAACGGTCTAGCATGAAGCAGTCCGGAATCAGTGGTGTAAAGTTAAGTAAATGCATGAGAGAGTAATGGTATATAGTAATGTTGGATGCATCATATAAAACAAAAACAAAAACCAAATGAAACCAAGTACAAAATGCAGCCAGCCCCTGGCCAGTTGTCATACTGCTTTTTAAAAGGCAAGACAGGAAACCAACAGCAGGTGTCCTCGATGAACCCATCAGAGCGTAATAAGATGGAAGGCGGAACAGCACCACAATTCAACCCAGGGCGCACACAACACATGGGTCGTCACAGTCAGTAAACCCAGAGCCCCTCTGGTCTGTTCCTCCAGCTCCATCCTGGTTTCTTATCCACCTGAGCCTCCCTGGCTCATCCCTCCCATCCCTCCATGGTCGTCCACACCAGACCCTGCAGAGTGTTCGGCTGTTGCCCTGGCTTGGCTCCCCTCCCTCCCCTCTTTGTCCCTGTGTTTTGATTTTTCCTGTCTTGTGTTGCCTGTTGTATGTCGGTCTTGTGTTGTCATGTCATGTTCCTGTCTTGTTTTTGGTGTTCCTCGTTAGGGACACCAGGTGGCATCGCTTTTTGTGGTGGGGTAGTGTCAGGGTTCTGTCACTTTGGTCTAGTGTAATTCATGGACAGAGCCCTGACATTCCTGTCATGTTGTTTTCATGTGAGCGCGCTGCTTCGAGAGTGCTTGAGTTGTGCACTCTCGTCTGCATGACTTGTTTAATTTTTTCATGTTGGAGCGTGGTGTTCAGATTCTGGCACTCATGTTTTGTTGAGTTTCGGTTTCGTATCGGGGTTTGGACACTTGCCCTCCATGTCTTGCTGTGCTTGGGCCATAAGCTTTTCTGTCCGCATATGCTGTGTTCTATTTAGCACGTGGTTTGTGATCCGCAGCGTGCTTTCATGTTATTGTTTTGTCTTGGGCTATGTAGCACACAGCTTGTGTTTTCACAGGCTGTGTGCTTTCATGTTATGTTTTGTGTGAATACGCAGCTTATGAGATCTCATCAGTTGTGTGTTTAGGTCTTGTATTAAACATGGCTGGTGGTTTGTTTTGCTTGCCATGTGCTTGTGCTTTTGTTTTGTGTGAGCATATGCCTTTATTGTTTTTTTTCTCATGTGCCATGCACTCTTGCATCGATTGTCTAACCCCTCCCCTCTTATTAACTCATTATCAGTTAATTATACCTAACTGTCCTTCCTCATTTCCTGCCTGGTTTGGTTCCCTGTTTATTCTCTCTCTGTGACCTGTGCAGTGCTGGTTCGTTTTGTGTTCCTGGTTACTCCAAGTCGGTCAAGTTGCTGGTCAACCTTTACCAAAAAGTAGTATACTTTTATAAAGTTCTAGTAGTATACTATTAAGTGTGCTGTTTCAATACTCCTGGGACTAAATTGGCTCAGTTTCTAGTATATAAAAGTATACTTTTAAGTATAACAATATAAAGTGCTATAACAGTAGCAAACTTTGAGTACTCAAATAGTTTACCAACTGATACTTTCCAATCAGGAATTAGCTTATATATAAATATAAACTGATTAGAAAATGCCGCAAATCATTATGATTTCTACTATTATAAAATGCTTTATAAAAACTTACACAAACCATTCAGAAGTGTGCTTGACCTTGAAGTCTATAATGTCATGTAAGTCTACTAAGTAATGTAAGTCTATGCTATATTAAAAGTTTGTACTCATTAACGTGTCTTCAGAAAGTCAAATGTTTTGACAAAACATTCAGGCATCTCTAGAGGAAATGCTTGTTCACACAGTTAGAAATATGTTTAAAGGGGGGGTGAAATGCTCGTTTTCACTCAATATCCTGTTAATCTTGAGTACCTATAGAGTAGTACTGCATCCTTCATAACTCCAAAAAGTCTTTAGTTTTATTATATTCATAAGAGAAAGATAGTCTGTACCGATTTTTCCCGGAAAAACACGAGCGGCTGGAGGCGTGACGTGTGGGCGGAGCTAAAGAATCACGAGCGTGAGAAGGCTTTTGTGTTGAGAGCGTCTGGAAGCTGTGACAGCTGTGAAGACTGAAACTGAACGAGAGCAGCAGCAGTAACGACTCGCTCCGAGCGGGGCCCGGGTCTCCGGGAGGGGAGGGGGACTCACTAACAAGGAGGCAGAGATATTTGAAGCAGTTTTACTCACCGCCTGTGGTTCCAACACACAATCGTGACCCTTTTTCGTTGGGATTGCATCATCCTTAAGAAATAAACGATACGCAAATCCGTCGTCAAACTGGGCTTTGTTTGTAAAACAAGCATTTTAGAAATGCAGGGAACAAACACAAACACTTGCTCCGATCAAACATTGATGCTCTGTAAAAATAAACTCCATCCACGGGTCCCTTAATGCTGTTTCTCTTTTGGTAATCTGTGCAGGGTTGTCTTGCCCTGGCAACCAAAAACACACTCCTTTTGTGACATTTCGCGACGCTCTCGCTCTGATCAGTGATTGTCTGCGCACAGCCTCTCTCTGCTCTGCTATACGGGAGCACGCGCTATTCCAGCAGAAGTGCCCTCAGGACCCATATAAGGAAATTCCGCTCCATCTAACGTCACACAGAGCCATACTCGAACAAAACTTTCAGAAACTTGTGACAAACCGGAAGGAGTATTTTTGGAACAGAAATACTCCTTCAAACGTACAACTTAATTTTTGAAACTTTTTCCATGTTTAGCATGGGAATCCAACTCTTTAACAGTGTAAAAAACTCAGTATGCATGAAATAGCATTTCACCCCCCTTTAATTTCTTGTTACATTGTTTCTATAAAATTATTAAAAATATTAACGCCATAGATGAGAACTATTTGCCAAATATGTATTTGTAGCTGTTATTATAGATTATGGATTTATCATGAGTTCAAGTCAGTGGTTGCATATAAAATGTAGAAACTTTATCCAGCAAGCACAGACACAAAAGAGACTCAGCAAATTTAAAGCAATGCCTTTGATCTTGTATTTGCATACAGTACTCCAAATCTTCTCCAATCTTTGTACACAGTTCAAGTCAGTCAAATTTTACTATGCCAGAGGTGGTATTTTTTAAGTACATGTATTGGCACTCTTTGGCCTCTACTGTTTTTGGCTGTAAAAAAAGACACCTTGCTGTACCTCAACACAGTTAACTAGATCTGATGTATCACGAAACTCTTTTTCATGTGTATTAAGTCTCCCTGCTGTAATAAAAGAGGATGAACAGAAGGAAGCACGTTCTGCATTTTCATTGGTTTTCTGTGGCTTGCCTGAAAAAAACAATTACAGTAAGAGTTTCAAGTCAAGTCACTTTTATTGTGCCTTGATGAGTGAAATTCTTGGGAGCGTGCTCCAGAAATTGCAGAAACAATTAACATATAACCATAAAGACTTCAACAGGTGAAAATGTGCAATATGCACATACATATAGTTAGCACTACACATTATACACTATACACAGAATGTACACGTTGAACATTATGTAAACATATTGTAAGGTCCAGGCACTCGGCCCAAGGAAGGTATCCGGTGCTGGATGAAGGTTTCCTGCGTGTTCTGTCTTTCAGCGTGTAGAGTTGATGAAGTAAGATGAATCTAAAAGTAAAATATGCATACCTGACCTTAGAAAATACATAGTATAAAGTGAAGAGACACACAACACACTACGGGCTTTCTGGCTACAGAAATCGCCCTGATCCTTTTGCTGCAATCCTTTAAATACCTCAGACCAAGACAAACATCCCCCGAGATGAAGACAGAAACTAACAATTGGAATTTGCATCAACTCAGGTCCCAAGCCTGGTTGGTTTTAAAACTCAATGGGAATAAAGGGTCATTTACAAGGAGGACCCTAGGAAAGGGCACTCCCATCACAGTAATCTGCTCCTCGCACAAATCTTTCTGTCAGCACGGCTGCAGAAAAGCCACTGAGCTTCTCAACACCCTGCTATACCCAAGTTGACAGTTTTTAAACTTGTTTTTTGTTTTAAATCAATGCCAAACAAGGAGAAATGATCACTACTATGATTCAGAAAGCCATAGCGATATGTTATGTTTTTATCCTTCTAATTTTGTCCCTGCGCTGCTGTTGGACAACAAACTTACAGCAACATAAACAAAGTAAACAGCATGTTATTACCTTCGATCAACACAGCCAGTTTGTTATCCACTCCATGATACTGAAAGATGGCAAAGCGACTTCCCCGATAAAACGATGTCCCAAAGTAGTAATCCAGCGTGCTCTATTCCGTCGGTCGCGGCAAACGTGCTCCCAATGCTTCCAACTATCTAAGTGCGTGATAAAATATCCACTCATAAACAACGCAACCTTTTGCTGTTACAAACAACAAATCACGCAAAAGTTTTATGGGAGCCGCACGCAAAACCGAAAGGGTTACTCGGGGGACATTTAAATATTAGAAGTGTTGCTTCAAAGACTGATCAACTCGAAAAACTACTCAAATCTGGATTTCCTTTGTTTGTCGGAATCATGGCTGACAGCCTCATCACCTGACACAGCATACTTAGTACCAGGGTATAATATCTTTAGAAAAGATCGAAATACTGGCAGTCTAATGAAGCAGAGGGATCATGCACTAAAAACTGCAATTAAGTCAGGGTTAGCCCACCATAGGAGAACATTTCAACAATTACGTAATAAAGTTGTAAAAGAACTGAGAAAGGCAAAAGCAAAGTTTTTTATTGATATTATAAATGATTCTAAAGAGAACAGTAAGCAAACTTGGGAAAACATCAATAGAGCCTTAAAGAAGACCAAAAACAGAGATAAAGAGTTTGAAATGCAAGTACATGGAAATTTAATTAAAGATAAAGATCAAATATCTTCTGTTTAATAATTATTTTATAAATTCAGTTCAAGATTTGGCACAAGGCTTTGGTCTAAGAAAGAAAGGTTATTTCACCATCAAATGATAATCTTCCACTGTTTAGCATTTCTGAAGTGCCAGAATCTTCCATATTTAAAATCTTAGGTAAGTTTAAGAACTCTAAGGCTAAAGATGTTTTTACTTGTGACTGTGCATTTTTGAAGAAGTATAAAAGTATCCTTTGTACTCCAATTATTCATCTGGTAAATTTATCCATTAAACAAAAAATTTTTCCCAATGCTTGGAAATCAGCTGTTATAACCCCTATTTTTAAGGCTGGAGATGTGACTAATTTAACCAATTATAGACCTATTAGTATCCTCCCTGCTGTTTCCAAAGTAATGGAGAGGATAGTCTGTGACCAGTTGCTAGACTATCTAAATCAAGGACATTTTCCACTGCACTCCATGCAGTTTGGATTCAGGAAACACAATGCCACAGAAACAGCTACTTGTTATCTTATTGAGCAAATAAAATCCAGCCTTGACAATGGAGGGGTTGTTGGGGCTGTTTTCCTCGATCTTAAGAAGGCGTTTGATACAGTGAATTATAATGTTCTGTTATCTAAACTGTCAAAGATTAATTTCTCTCCATCTGACATGGATGGAGTCTTATTTAGATTCTAGAAAGCAGTGCACCAGGATTAATGACAGATGTTCCCCCTTTGCTAACTGCACTACTGAGGTCCCTGCACTAATGGGGATCCATTTTAGGACCAATTTTATTTAGTTTATATATTAATGACCTGCCATTGATTTGCCCAGAAGTTCACATCCAGTTGTACGCTGATGATACAGTTATCTACACCCATGCGAAAACTAGAGAACAAGCTGCAGCAAAACTTACTGCAGTGTTGACCAAAGTATCAGACTGGTTAACTCTGAATTGTCTTACTCTTAATGTAAGCAAAACAGTGGGTATGTATTTCTCTATTAAGAGGAATGTTACACAACATCAACCCGATATCTGTATTATGGGAGAGGTGATACATATTGTTGATCATTTCAAGTATCTGGGTATAATTATTGATTCTAATTTAAGTTTTAAAAAACACATAAAAAAGATTTCCAATTGTGTCAGAGATAATTTGGCTAATTTTAGACATATAAGACACCAGTTACCAATAGCCGCAGCTAAACTGTTTTTGCATTCAATGATTTTTTTTTTTCACAATTATCTTACTGTTCTACAAGCTGGTCCCAGGTGGGACGGACCACATTAAAACCTTTATGTACCCTTTACAAACAAGCTGTAAAAGTTCTCGACAAAAAACCAAGAAACTATCACCATTGCACCATCATAAAAAAATACAATTTATTAACCTTTGATAGTTTTCTCTGTTTTGCAGACATGTGCCTGATGTATAAATTGATCCATGATCTTGCACCACCCCCACTCAAGCAATGTGTGTCATTTTTCAGAGAAAATGTAAGGGTCACTAGGGCTTCTGTAAGAGGTGACTGTTATACTCAGTTTAGAAAGACAAAATTTGGACAATCAGCTTTTTCTTTTTCTGTAGTAGAAAGGCGGAACTTAATTCCACCTTATATTAGAGATTGTGAAAGCTTTCACAGTTTTAAAATATCCTTAAAAACTTGGCTGAAGGCGAATCAATTATGTGATCATTAATCCATGGAATGTGTAACTATATCTGTGTTTTGGTTTATATGCGAGTACTGTTTGTTACATTTTGTTTGTTTTTATGTGTTTTGATAGAATTGTCTATATTGTCTGTATTGCTGCTTTTTTTTTCTCTCTCTCTCTTTTTCTTTTTCTTTTATTATTATTGTTTTTTTTTATCTTCCTTGGGACCACAGATGTAAATTAGCTTTACAGCTAACTCTGGTACAGGGCTTGAACTGGGCACGGTCCCTGTCAAATAAACTAATAAAATAAAATAAATAAATAAATCAAGATATCTCTTGACTCTTCGGATCTGTATTATCTTCTAATCTACTATTGTAAGATTGAGACCATTGTACCAGTTGCACTGAGACATTTCCAATGGTACTAGACATGAGTGTTAATTCACTTGCATTGACATTTTCATGTAATCATTTTGAGCAGACTGAGTAGAAGGAAGTGAAAGTGAAAGTGAAAGTGAAGTGACATTCAGCCAAGTATGGTGACCCATACTCAGAATTTGTGCTCTGCATTTAAAGCCCATCTTTCAAGTTGAAGATCATTGTGAATGAACGTGTAGATAAATAGTGTAGGAACTGGACTTGCATGAAGAAATTAATCATAAATTGGCATTAAAACAGTTTTTAAAAAGAAATTGTGATTAAAATTACTTCCGTTGTGAAAAACGCTCTGATCGGAAGTGACGCAACGGCCGGTAAACATCGTCTCTTCGTAATGGAGTCAGACAGTGAAGAGGTTGCAGTTGGCATAAATGTCAACTCTTACGATGGGCCATTGCCGTATAATTACGAGCCGCCTAGGCGAGAGAGTGGTCAGGGAGAGTTAAGGGGAAGGGTAAATGGACAGAGGAGAGAGATAGAGTTGTGGTATGAGGAGAATCAGTTGAGAATTGGGCAGGTGTCTTGGTGAGTGACCACAGGCTAATTGTGGCTAACGTTGTCTCCATGTTTATCACATTGCAGTATCTTTAATAAATCATATTTAGCAATATTGCTGTCGACTTTGTTGTTTTTCAAGCACCCATGTAGATTGTCACCATCTATGCCAGCAACATGTGTCTTAAAATAATTAATTTAGATCCCAGATTTTAAATGAATGTTGTAGGATGTAGGCGGTCAGCTAGTCTGGATAGGGATAGAAATTCTGTGCATTTCCACACAACATAGTTTATCGTGACATTTTGTAGAAATTGCTAACCGATGTTTAATCAGTAACTGCTTTTAGATCTAGATGTCCGCATGTTCTGTTTCTGCAGATGTCAAGCGTTTGGGCCGTATATCTGAACAACATAACCGGACAGCTGGAATTCCGAACTTAGTCGGCTGTTATACTACTCACCTCTTAGTATTTCCGACGGACATAATGTAAATGAGCTCACATGTACTGTGGAGTACCTGTATGAAAGCAGTTAGTCTTCCGGCTAGGACGGGAATATGCTGTTCATATAAATACAGTCATTGTAACAAGGATCTTGCATCTTGATCATGCATCTAATTGACAGCCTATACTGTACAGGGGGTGTGTCTTTTTACAGTTCATATTTACCCAAGTTTTAGGAAGTAAGTAGTCTACATGTCATTTCTTACAAGGTATTACACCAACCACTAAAGCTACAAGGAGGGAAGGAGAGTGAGTTTATCTTAGCACATTTGTTTAACAGGTGCTTGTGTGGTAGATGTGAGGCTATGCCATCAGCAGTGGAGAGTGTGTGCTGTAGGGAGGTCGACGCCTATTGGTCCTTTGTCCAAAACCTTGATCCCCCCAGAAGACATTACCTGCCTCACACTCCATCCAGGGTTTGAAGCATCCTGTCTGAATCTTTTTGTGCTGCAGATAGCATACATGAACTTCAGACAAGAGCATGGCCCTCTTCAAGCCAGCAGACCAGAGTAGGTTTTGAGCAAAAATTATTTTACTGCAATTCAAAATAGCTTTTCTACACCAAAATAGTAAATCCTGTTAAGCAGGTTGTTAAACTGAGTGGTTTCCATATACTTACTATAAAAACAACTTTGGGGTTGTGTAGTACAGTAGAATATCAGCTTATCATTACTATTGAAATGTAGGGCTGCCAAGAGAAGTCTGTACAAGGTAAGTAGTTAGAACATTAGGTCTCCAAAGCTAACCCAATGCAGTGAAATGCAACATAAATATATGACATTAATGTTTTCAGTTCAAATGGGTCTAAGACAATGACTCATCTTTGCAATTATTTTTTTGCAAACAATATGTAATGCTGTTATCAATCTATAACATTTTGGTCTGCTATACAAGACTGCATTAGTTTTTAGCCATATTCATTCTGTCATCATTTCCTGAAATTGAGAAAAAAAGAAAAAAAAAACTAATTTTATTAGTATCGATACTTTTAAGTGATAACTCATTCCTCCAGGCCTGCATGATGGTAGGGATAGAGTAATAGCGCTGATGGCAGAAAAAAGTGCCAGGACTTATGCACTGCAGTCCAAACAGCTTCAGCATCCTGATTGTCTGAGAAGCCATGCAACCTGAGAAGTGGATGGCACCGCTGAGTAAAAGGTTGCAGGCAGGCATGTTTCGATGCACCTTCTCTTGGTTTTGCCAGTAACGCTCATAACCACAAGTTCCGCAGGCCTGAAAGATACAAGATTCAATACTCAAGCAGCTTTAAGATGAACCAGTAAAAAACCTGTATAGTTAAGACACAAATTATTAATATACATACTGTACATTCACAGACTATAATTCAGCTCCTCATAGACAGTTGACAAATAAGACATTACCTGCTTGACTTTTATGAAAGTTCCTTCCGGGTGCATTATGTGTCCCTGGGTTTCCCCGCAGCATGCAGAGCAAACCGTGAACAAGGACAGCAACCACCTCTGGCAAACAATGAACTTGTCAACAGCACTGAAAACAAGAAAAGGAAAACACACATTAATTCTGACTATGACATTTTTTGATACACAATCAGAAACAGTTTCCATTAATAAAAAGGTTTTTACTTTGGGTCAGTGAGAGATTCCAGCTCTTCTGGTTCCTCCTCAGAGGACTCGCTCAACATCTCCTCCCCTGGACTCCATGACATATCACCAGAATGATTGATGATATCAGAAAATTACCATTCATCATCACTTTGTTCAGGACTGGCCAGTGGAGTCCCCACATCCACCATCTGAGGCTTTTCCTGAACACCTTAGATGAAAGAGATTCATCTTACTAATTGTTCACCATTGTACATTCATTGGTAACAACACATGCACTATCTAATGCAACCCAGTAAAAAATGTATTTTTCTAACATTATGGAGTTCTTAATTTTTTTATGTTTACTGTCTGAAAAGTGGAAATGACAAAATAGTAACCATGGAGATCATGAAAATTTTTGACATGATCCTTATTTGTGATTGTATATGGCATGTATGGTGAATGCTAGATATAAGCTAACTACCTAATGAACGATGTAAACATCTTATGTTGCACTGTGATCCACGATGGACCACTTCTGGCTCAGGGTCCACTGTAGAGATGTCTCCATCTCCATCATCTTCAGGATCTGAAGTGGCAGTTGCACCCGCCCCGTCTTTGCTGGCAGCACTCTCTCCCAAAATCTGAAAACAGACCGAAATCACAACTTTGAACTTAAAAAAAAAATGTAGTCCTTTCATGAAAATCCTCCATTCATGTATTATTTAAAAGACTGCTAATCTTTTTAAAATCTTTTCAAAGTAGTCCCGAGCTGCATTCTCTCGCATGTGCCTTGTTGATACCAGCTTCGATTAGTCAAAGAAAACCAAGAATTACTTGGATGCGTTTTGGAGACGGTGAAAAGTGTGCGCGCGCTCTGCTCATTCTTTCAGTTAAACATGCGCCCTGTCACAAGGGCAGCAGTTCATCTACATTACTCACTGAACAAATAAGACTTTGGCAGGGGAAAAAATCTATTTGGCGGGCGCTAAAACAAGTTAAATGCAGGAAAATTCATGCGTGAATTTAACCGAGTAGTAATATGCGAATGCAACCACATAAATTTTTTATTAAAAAAATACAATTTTCTGGAACCTGGTCTTAATAGCTCAATAAAATAAGTGTCAGGAGGCTCATGTGCCGCCTCACGGGGTGTAACAAGAGTAAGCTGACGGCAGCTAGGCGGGCTTTCGTGCCATGCCAAGACCATTATAACGTCAAAAAAAATACATTTGCAGAAATTACATGCAGAGCTACATTTCGATACAACAATGTATATATGGTATTATAAGACTTACTGTGCAAAGCTCCCGTTTTCGACGCGCAGATTCTCTCCTAGTGCTAACATTAACGTTAGACTCTTCACTCCCGCCAGATTTTGCAGGTGGACCTGCATGCACCGATGGCACAGCTCCATTTGCCAGCCTAACCCACTCTTTTCGTCGAAATCCCATGCGAAATTCCATAAGATCTCCTTGGTTGTAGCTGTCCGGTGTGAAGTGTTTTTCACATACCACCGTGTGTCTTGTCAACGAGGAGGCAGCGAAATTGCTTCTCTTTGCCTGGACGAAACGTATCCAAGCACGGAAATCTTTGTGTTTCTTGTTTGGAAATCGGTGGACCCGATGGCCAGACAAGTTGGAGTTGTTGCATCCAAAACAAACACAAGAATTCACCATTGTGACAACTCAAACCTACTATAACTATAATAACGAGAACGACAATCTCTATTTTCTGTTTCCACCTCTCAGACTACGTAAACCCACACTGAGAACCAGGGCGGCAGCGCCTATGTTTGCCTGTCGTTACGTCATATGACGCGTTCTCTGGGAAAAGGCGGGTTTTTGGAGCGTAGCTTAGAATAGGCACTTTTTTTTCTTAATTTCTGCCCGTGGGTGTTGTAAAACATATGTATTCGTATGTATGTCTTTTTAAATTTACATTTTCATGCAATATTCTGTATAAATTAAGTTATAAAATTAAATTGAAAGATGGCCTTTAACCCATCCGAAATGCACACACACAGAGCAGTGAACACACACACACACACTGTGAGCATACACCCGGAGCAGTGGGCAGCCATTTATGCTGCGGCGCCCGGGGAGCAGTTTGGGCTCAAGGGCACCTAAGTCGTGGTATTGAAGGTGGAGAGAGAACTGTACATGCACTCCCCCACCCACAATTCCGTCCGGCCCGAGACTAGAACCCACAACCCTTCGATTGGGAGTCCAACCCTCTAACCATTAGGCCACGACTTCCCAAAGAATGGGTGAAGGGATTTATAATGAAACAAATGGCCAGAAAGGGAGGAGGTCTCCTGCTCCTCCACTCTGTGGGGTGTCTCAAAGATGCTCGTGTATGTTTGTATTGTCTGTTTCTCAGAAGATCAAAGTATCTCAGGTTCTTTCATCCTTACAATATATACGCATAAAACATGGTAAGGTGCAACAGATTGTATGTGAACTGGATACTGAAATGTTATGGATGTGCATCGGATGGTATCCATTGTTAACGGTTAGGTTATTGTAGTAAATGCAGTATTCATAGTCCAGTGTTGAGCTGTTAAAGTGCAGTGTGGCATACCATATTGTGGGAGTATGCTGTAGGGTGTATTAATTCTGACTGTTCATTAGTCTGATAGCCTGAGGGACAAAGCTATCCCTCAGTCGGCTAGTGCGGGATCGGATGCTGCAGAGACGTCTTCCAGAGGGCAGCAGAGAGAGCAGTCTGTGGGACGGTTGGCTGGAGTCACTGATGATCCTCCAGGCTTAACTTATACTCCACCTGGTGTAGATGTCCTGGAGGGAGGGAAGCTCACCTCCAATGCTGGCAGTTCGCACAACCCTTTTCAGAGCTTTACGGTTTCCGGCGGTGCGGTTTCCGAACCAGGCAGTGATGCAGCCTGTCAGGAGGCTCTCTATAGTGCAGGTATAGAATGTTCTGAGGATGCTGGGGCTCAGTCCAAACTCCCTCAGCTGTCTCAGGAAGAAGAGGCGATGGTGTGCCTTCTTCAGCACTGCGTCAGTATGTGTAGACCAGCTGAGATCCTCACCGATGTTAATGCCGAGGAACTTGAAGCTGCTTACCCGCTCCACAGGTGTCTTGTCGATGGTGATGGGTGTGTGTTCTCTTCTCTGTCTCCTGAAATCCACCACCAGCTCCTTGGACTTGTTGATGTTGAATGAGAGGTGGTTCTCCTGACACCATTTATTCAGGGTGCTCACCTTCTCTCTGTAGGCCGTCTCATTCATGTCGGTGATCAGGTCTATCACTGTTGTGTTGTTAGTTAATTTGACAAAGACGTTGGAGCTGTGTGTGGCTGTACATTCATGTGTGTACAGGGAGTACAGGAGTGGGTATGATTAATTGATGTCATACATTTTATGTAGGTAGGTTAGGTACATATATTGTAGACCTTCTTGACAAAACCAAGAGTAAATGCCATTTCTGTTACAACAATTACATTTGAATATTGAGTCAGAAAACATAATTTGATGTAGGCTTCAAATATCAATAAACTAAGATACAACTAACATAACAAAAACAAATAGATACTTGTTTCTGGCAGGTCTTTGAAAGGTGTCACCATGCAACCTGCAAAATAATAATACAAGTTGGTGAATACAGTCATTTTAATTGGTTATGAGTTCAGTTATAGCATGATTAATAATCATATAATAACATCCTAAGCTCTTACCTTGTTTCTGCAGATGTCGTTCAAATGTATTTTGCCTTTGTATAATCTTGTCACTGTAAAACTGTAACATGGAGTCAGAGAGGTTCGGATCCATATGCAGTATTTTATTAAGAGAATGGTCAGACAGGCAGATATCAGAAAACAGAGTCAGCTATGTCAGGGGATATCCAAAATCATTAACAGTAACAAGCAGAGATCCGGGCAGGCAGCAGAAAATCACTGTAATCCAAGATCAGACACGGAAGGAACAAATGCAGGGAAAACACTCTGAAATGCCAGACAGAACTAAACAAGACTTTACAATAATTGAGAGTCCAAACACCGTATATATAGGGAAGTAGTAATGGGGAACACCTGGTAGTGATTAGACCCAAGCACAGGATTCTGGGAAATGGAGTTGGAAATAGGTCCCGAGTGGAGTGCACTCAACTGAAGTTTATGGGCACTCAAGCTGACGATTGTGATATAGTCCCCCGCCTAAGGAGTGGCTTCCAGACGCTCTAAACAATCAATGACTATGTTTACAAGCTGTTAAAATTCGGGTTATGGTCGGGTTAAGGTCACTATTTGAAACATTTGGGATAACCCGTTTACATGCGTGAGCAGAGAGAGTTACTCCTGTATACATGGAATGTGTAATCAGTCGCCAATATCCCGATGTAAACGGCACGGTTAGCGTCTGGACGTAAGACGCAATATGCGTAATTTCCGATTCTTCTTCCAGTATCCAAAGACTCAAAAGACCAAGATTCCTTGTGAACATGCACAGAACACACATTTTGATGGGGATATGCCGAAACACGTTTACAAGAACAAATATTCGGGTTAGAAAAGGGGTACCCCAGGTATAATATCCCGGTTTTTAAAAACCCGGATATGAGGATATCCGGGTTTGTGCCGGTGTTTACATGGCCGTGCGCGACCGGGTTATTGCTAATATCCCGGTTTTGAACAGGTTATTGGCTGCATGTAAACGTAGTCAATGAGGGTGGTGGAGTGGAGGCGGAACAGGGTGAGGGATGGAGGGCCAGGTCTGTGTGGAAGTGGAGTGGCCAGGGACCGGGGTAGAGCTAGCAGAGCAGGAAGCCAAGGTGGAGCAGGCAGAACAGGGGACCTTCCTGGGCTTAACTGGGGATCTGGGGCCCTTACTGGGCTTAACTGGGGAACAGGGGCCCTACCTGTGCCTATGGCATGCGCCAATGGCATCTGTGTTTCAGATGTCATGTCACATAATGTTTAAAACTGCCTCTTCCCGTATAGGTATACTGATAGTTTTATAATTAAATACTTTGTACAATTTGAAGTATTGTCTCAGTAAAGTACTAGTTAAGTAGTTTTATACTGCAAGTATATTCATAACTTAACTTTAATTGAACTTTACATCATACTATAAGTCTACTATGTCTCTATTTAGGTTTTAATTTGTATATATTTTGTTATACACATCTGAACATACAAAACATTCAAAGAAAGACCAGGGTATCTGCTTGTAAACAAAAACATTTTATTCCAGCTACGTGCATTTTTTTAAAAACACTTTAATATGGTGGTTTCATTAAAAAAAATAAAGAAATATCATTTTGAACAAAAAGCTGAAAAAAAAACCCCACTATGAATTGTGTTCAGAATGATAAACAAAACATAAATAACCACAAAGCTTGACTAATTATTACCTCTTCGTCAGTTGACATTTTATTCCATAACGTTACAGTCTTGATGCTGTTCATGTCAGATCATCATGTTAGATCACATGTGGTAGTATCTGTTGTTGTTTTTTTCTTCTTCACTTGTGTTTTTTTTTTATTCTGTTCAGAAAATGAGTACTAGATCCTCATAATAATGAAAACACATATTCTAGGAGCACAAGTATAGCTCAGATATATTTAGACTTTTTGTAAGTATAAGTCAAGTATACTTAAATGTCATTTTAAATATATTTCTGAGGTGTACATAAAGCCCATTCTTAGAAGTACATAAAAAGTAAACTAAAAGCATACTTTCCTAATTTTAGTTTAAAAGAAGTACACTAATAGCACACTTGAATAAACGTATTTTTCGTAAGGGAAGTCAAGTGTCTTGTTAGGTTTTTTTTTTTTTTTTTTATCTTGTTTTGTTTGCTAGATTTCTTGTAGCTTTAGTTGTTGCCCTATCATGGGTCTTTTGTTGTTTGACTTGTTTATGACCAAGTATTGAGTTGATCTTTACTTTTGATACTTTTTGAAATCTCCCTGGCTGTTCTATGTATGGTTTGTCTACAAAAACTTGACAGAGTGTTATGGAAATTTTTTGTTTTGTTAATCTTGCATTGATTGCATTAATCTCATTTAGGTATCTTTTTAAACATACACTGAATAAGTTAGTATATATAGTCCATAGGGACATTGAGGTTTTTTTTGTAACCTCTGCACGTAACTGCTTTAGGCTGAAAAACAACTTCTAAAGAGGAACCATGTACCAGGAACAATTAGTTTTGAGACAGTCCCTACCAGGGAGAGGTGCATGACATGTACATGTGTTATGGGGTGATGTGCACTGAGCAACATGATTGGCTCAAAGGTCCTAGTCTGTCCTTCATTGTATCTTTTACATTCTATAAAAAAGTGGACTGTGTGTTATCTCTTTGCACACAGACTCAAGCTGTGTGTAAACCATATTCTCTGCAGAGAATTAAAGCAATACAAAGACGCAACTCTGTTTGGTTTTTCATTCTCAGTCTCTACAAATTGTTACTGAATTAGAATTTCCACAACAAGAATCAGAATAAGAAAGAATGTGTCAGAAAGAAGCTTTACTGCCAAGTGTGTTTTCACACAAAAGGAATTTGTCTGGCGTCAGGAACTTCCATTACAGAAAGTACAAATGTAGTTCAGACATACATATAATTAAGGTTATATGAAAAATCCATATGAAATCTATAGTGATTTACTGTGTTATGCAAAATGACTTTATATTGTACATAGTAATGTGAAAATATTTGTTTATTAAAAATAATTCTAACTGCCTTTTTCTTTAATTTCCAATGAAATTATGAATTAACAATTCATTAAAAAAGTTAGTGGTTTACAATGTTAGTCAATGACACCTAATGAATTAACTATTGTCAATAAATGGAATCCTATTGTAAAGTAATAGTTAAACAGGTTGAAATGTTGTATGCAGGAATAAAAACTGATTAAAATATGTTGTATCTGGAAATGTATTCATCCAAGATAAAATAAGTATTGTGTAAACACAGTGGTTGTGTGTGGAATGCCACGTCTGCCAAAATAAAAAATAAATAAATACATAAATAAATATACAAATAAATGTAAAAAAGAATAAATATATTGTGACATGCGTCCCGAGCGCTCGTCAGCGTCGCCCTGGCAACACACCGGAATCACCGGCACGAGCTCATCACGGGCTGAGCGGTCGCACCTGCAGCTCATCAAGCAGTGCCTACTTAGGCAGAGGAGGAAGACAGAGTGGTGAGGAATGTCTCCTGACAAAGACGCTAACCCTTACCTCCTCTTTTCCAGAGAGCAGCGTGTGACCGTCAGCCCCCACCACGGAGAGCACAGCACGGGATCCACCACTCAGGACACAGTGAGCACGAGGGACTTAAAGCGCCACGGAGAGCACCGCCTTCACCCAGAGCACTTTCATCTAATAAATCCACCCTTCGGGGACTTTTCTCTTCCATCGGTTGTCGTGTAGTTCCTCACCACGCCACACTGGTGGAGAATGCGGGCAAGAGTGTGAGCTGGACACCGACAACCGACCCCTGAGGAGACCCTTAAAGCCACCCGTTTGTTTTTTTTTTCTGTTTCCTTTTTGTTCCCCCCTGTCATTTGTTCTGCTCTGTTTTCACAGGCGGCCGCTCCTCCCCCGGCATGGAAGAACTGCTGAAGCACCTCACCGAGGTGAGCATCCGCCAGCAACAAATAGTGGAGCACATGGCCTCACGTCAAGGAGACGCCGAACGTGAGCTCGCCGCCCTCCGCGCCGCCGCCCACCGCACGCCGCTGCCTGACCCCCGTGTCCAAGCCGTCCAGCTCATGCCAAGAATGACGTCACATGACGACGTGGAGATGTATCTTCGGATGTTTGAGGCCACCGCAGACCGGGAGGCGTGGCCAGAGGACGAGTGGGCCCGTCTCCTCGCGCCGCTGCTGACCGGGGAAGCGCAGCGGGCGTATTTCACCATGACGGCCGATAGAAGCCGGAACTATGGAGAGGTGAAGAAGGAGATCCTAGGCCGAGTAGGCCTTTCCCCAATCTGTGCGCACACACCACAGCAAGGCGCCCTCGACGAGGCCCCGCGCTGCTAACGTCAGACAGCCCTCGAGGAGGTGAGTCCCCCTCCCAAAACTCTAACCTGTTCTTCGATGTCTTCCAGCAGATAGCGGGAGGGGGGACGCTCGCCAAAGAGCAGCGTGGGGACGAGCGCCTCAAGCATTGCTGGTCTCAAGTGCGGGTGGCGGAAGGGGAGGATCTACAACCAGCTCCCCACCCCACACCCCACTTCATCATCCAAAACGGCCTGCTCTATTATGTCGGCCAGCGGAGGGGGGAGGAAAAGACGCTGTTGGTGGTACCGCGGAGTAAAGTCCCGGCGGTCTTGGAACTCGCCCACGCCCACCCGATGGCTGGCCACCTTGGCGCCCAAAACACTGTGCAACGGATCCGGGACCGCTTCCACTGGCCAGGACTGGAGGCGGATGTCAAGCGGTACTGCCAAGCGTGCCCGACGTGCCAACGGACCTCGCCACACACTCCTCCCCCTAGCCCGCTGATCCCGCTGCCGATCATTGAGGTGCCCTTCGAGCGCATCGGGATGGACCTGGTGGGGCCGCTGCCGAAGTCCGCCCGGGGGCATGAACATATCCTGGTTATCGTGGATTATGCCACCCGCTACCCAGAGGCCATTCCCCTCCGCAAGGCCACCGCCAAAAACATCGCCCAGGAGCTCTTCCTACTGAGTAGTCGGGTTGGCCTACCAGCGGAGATCCTGACCGACCAGGGCACCCCTTTCATGTCCCGGATCATGGCTGACCTCTGCAAACTCCTCAAAGTCCGACAGATCCGGACCAGCGTATACCATCCGCAAACCGATGGGCTCGTGGAACGCTTTAACCAGACCCTCAAACAGATGCTGCGGCGTGTCGTGGCCGAGGACCGACGCGACTGGGACCAGATGATCCCGTATGTACTGTTCGGGGTCCGGGAGGTACCCCAGGCGTCCACCGGCTTCACGCCCTTCGAGCTCCTCTTCGGCCGCCAGCCCCGAGGGCTCCTAGATGTCGCCCGGGAAGCCTGGGAACAACAGCCTGTGGTATGTCGGACCACCGTCGAGCACGTCAAGGCCATGAGAGAGCGGATCGACAGGGTCATGCCATTGGTCCGGGAGCATCTGACCAAGGCCCAGCAAGACCAGCAGCGCCTCTTCAATCGGGCTGCCCAACCCCGGGAGTTCCAGCCGGGAGATCACGTCATGGTACTGGTCCCCACCTCAGCCTGTAAGTTCCTGGCCCGCTGGCAGGGCCCGTATACGGTCACCGAACGGGTGGGACCCGTCACCTACAAAGTGCGCCAACCTGGTCGTCGAAGGGAAGAGCAGCTCTATCATATAAACCTGTTGAAGCGCTGGGTGGGGACCGGGCCCGGGCCCAGCTCTCGGCCCTCGCCGCCACCTCTCCCGTGGTTGTGGACATGGATCCCCACCTCTCCGCAGCCCAGAAGACGGAACTGCAGCACCTGGTCGGTCAGTTCTCGGATGTGTTCTCCCCTCTGCCAGGGCGGACGACCGTCATCCAGCACGAAATCCGAACACCACCAGGAGTCATCGTCCGGCAGCGGCCCTATCGTGTCCCGGAGGCTCGGCGACACGCAATCGAGACAGAGGTACAGGAGATGTTGAAGCTAGGGGTAATTGAGCCCTCGCGGAGTCCATGGTCCAGCCCCATCGTCATGGTCCCGAAGCCCGACGGCACCCTAAGGTTCTGTAACGACTTCCGCCGCCTAAATGAGGTCTCTGAATTCGATGGCTATCCCATGCCCCGCGTCGATGAGCTCCTGGATCGACTAGGAAGGGCCCGGTTCATATCAACTCTCGACCTCACCAAGGGGTATTGGCAAGTCCCCCTGTCTAAGGATGCCAAGCCGAAGACAGCCTTCTCGACCCCCAGTGGCCACTGGCAGTACCGGGTCCTTCCCTTCGGCCTGCACGGGGCCCCCGCCACATTCCAGAGGCTCAGGGATGTCCTGCTGAGGCCCCATATGGCCTACGCCGCGGCCTACATCGACGACGTCGTCATCCATTCAGAGACCTGGGGGGAACATTTAGAGCGGCTCCGGAGGGTGCTGCTGGACCTCCGCCGGGCGGGGCTCACCGCCAACCCCCGGAAATGTCACCTGGCTCTCTCCGAAGCCAAGTACCTGGGCTTCTGCGTGGGACGTGGCCTCATCCGCCCCCAGGAAAAGAAGGTGACAGCTATCCTCTCGGCACCGCGGCCCTCTACCAAGACCCAGGTACGAGCCTTTTTGGGGTTGGCAGGATACTACCGGTGTTTTATCCCTAACTTCTCCTCCTTAGCCTCTCCCCTGACAGATCTGACCAGGAAGGGGCAACCGGAGAAGATAGCCTGGAGTCTGGAAGCGGAAGAGGCGTTCCAGCAGGTGAAGTCAGCCCTCACCACGGAGCCAGTCCTGCGAGCCCCCGACTTCAACTGCCCCTTCCTGGTGCAAACCGACGCCTCGGACACCGGGTTGGGAGCCGTTCTCTCCCAGGTCCAGGACGGCGAGGAACACCCGGTGATCTTTATTAGCCGGAAGCTGACCCCGACCGAACAACGGTATGCCGCCGTGGAGAAGGAAGCGCCGGCCGTCAAGTGGGCAGTCCTGGAGCTCCGCTATTACCTCCTCGGACGCCGGTTCACCCTGCTGACAGATCATGCGCCACTACAGTGGATGGCCCGCGCAAAGGACACCAACCCCAGGGTAACCCGCTGGTTCCTTGCGCTCCAGGACTTCCACTTCACCATACAACATCGGGCGGGGACGGCCAACGCCAACGCGGACGGTCTCTCCAGGATAGGGGCAGCTTTCGCAGGTCTGTCAGGCTCCACTCCCCACCCTCCCCATCAAGCAGTGCCTACTTAGGCAGAGGAGGAAGACAGAGTGGTGAGGAATGTCTCCTGACAAAGACGCTAACCCTTACCTCCTCTTTTCCAGAGAGCAGCGTGTGACCGTCAGCCCCCACCACGGAGAGCACAGCACGGGATCCACCACTCAGGACACAGCGAGCACGAGGGACTTAAAGCGCCACGGAGAGCACCGCCTTCACCCAGAGCACTTTCATCTAATAAATCCACCCTTCGGGGACTTTTCTCTTCCATCGGTTGTCATGTAGTTCCTCACCCCGCCACAATATATATATATATATATATATATATATATATATATATATATATATATAAATATACATGGAAAAGCAAAAAAACGAAAATAAATAATTATTTATACATTTATTTCCTTATTTATGTATATATTTATTTTTTCCCATATTTATTTATTTCTTCTTTTATTTATTTCTACATTTATTCATTTATACATTTATTTATTTCTACATTTATGTATTTCTACATTTATTTATTTCTCCATTTATTTCTTCCTGCGTAGGGTAATGAGGAGGGCGTGGTTTACCTCAGACATAGCAATCGAGCTCAGAGTAAGCGAAGGGTTGAGGCCACAGTGAAACCCTGTGGCGAAATACAATAAGTATCACTGACGTTGATACGGTCTGTGACTGCGAGGTATATGGTTAAAATCTTACTGTGTGACATGGATATGCTAGTCTTTATTCCGGACATGGCCGTAGAACATCGTTTGGTCTGGATTTGTAAAATGTCCTGGGCTAACAAACATGAAACAGAGACTCTGAAAATGAAGCGCTTGATATTTTCCATTTTTCGGTCAAAACTCACGAAAAGGAAGCAGGGCACATAGGCTACAGTGAACTCGACGCAAGCATATTGACCAATGCGTTTGAAACGGGACCATTGCATTTGAATGTAGCCTAATTTCCAAAAACAATACTGACAGCAACAGCCTTATTAAATGTATGAACGTCACGTTAATCCACATCGATAAATTCAGTTAGAGGATAAGACTGTAGCCTATAGGGCAGTTAGCCTACCACTAAAATCCAACCAGAGCTTCATCAGAGCCATCAATACAGAGGAGATCTTAATGCATTTACACAGCAATTAGCCTACAAGTGCATACAAATATTATGAAGTGTCTTTAGGCCTACATTTTGAAGACATAAATATGACATGATGGAATCAATGAAGTGATAGCCTACGTTTAATATGAAACTAAAACAGACACCAGGTGGCAGAAAGTCACTGTCTTAATGAGTGAGTTCAATCCACTCGTTTGATACACTGAATCAAAAACAACTCGACGTGTTGAAGCGATTTGTTTCTGATCATTTATATTTAGGCCTATATGCGTTATCTAAATAATTATAATAGCCTAATAATAATAATAATAAATAAATGACCAAATGTTCAAAAAGTTGCCAGAGAGGGGTCATGTTCGGGGAAACAACATAATTATTGATAGGCTATATTTTTTTGGGGCCATGGGTTTAATGCGCAAACCTGCGTGACCATATAGCAACTATTCAGAAATGGAAATTACGAATGCATTAATATTTTGTTTTGAATTTAAGAAAAGTCGATTGAATATTTACAGGTTTGTATCTCGTTATTATTTTCAGAATAGTAACGTCTTTGTAACCAACCACAGTGATCAAATGTCAGTTTGATTGTTTTCATCTGTAATGTCTGTCAGGTGCATGGATGTAAATGTAATAGCTACAGAAACAAAATACTAAATCAAATAACAAACCAGAGCCTAAAGCAAACACAGAATAAACCCAGAGAAAGTCCCACTCCTACACTAGCCAGCCTAAACTTTTATAGAGGGATGAACAGGTGGACATCATTCCGTTGACGAGTCTCCACACCCACTAACCAGCTGTAGCAAGAAGAATATAGAGACTCGTCACACACTCCCCCTAAAAAGAAGAGCACAGAGACTTAAAACATGTTAAAAACCCCAAAGAGAACCCCACCACTACAAAATTCAACAGTCAGAGTAAGCAAACTTATTCAAACTCTAAAACAGGAGAATAGATCAAATCCTTCAACACTAAACTATATGAATATGAGATAAGGCATCAGCAGTTATGTTCTCTGAACCTTTAATGTGGCGAATATCTAACAGGTATCCCTGTAAAAATAAGCACAACCTCATTAACCTCTGGTTTGGGTTCTGCAACGAGTGAAGAAAAACTAAAGGGTTATGATCAGCAAAAACCACCAGGGGTCCCTCAGAGGAACCCACATACACTTCAAAGTGTTGCAAAGCCCAAATCAGAGCAAGCGCCTCCTTCTCAATCACAGAATAGTTAAGTTGATAAGAATTAAATTTTTTAGAAAAGAATCCAACTGGATGATCAATTCCATCTTCATAAGTCTGTAACAACACGGCACCAGCACCCACATTGCTGGGATCCACTTGCAAACGAAACGCCTGATCAAATTTCGGAGCTTTTAAAACGGGATCCTCTGTAAGAAGGATTTTTACCTTTTCAAAGGCTTGCTGAGAACCCGATGTCCAACAAAAGTCTACTCCGCCCTGCAATAAACTTGTCAGGGGGGCCACCACTGTAGAAAAATTCCTACAAAAACAACGATACAACCCTACCATTCCAAGAAATCGCATAAGTTCTTTCTTTGTGGTAGGAGTAGGGTAGTTATCAATCGTTTCTACTTTTGCATGGACTGGGCGCACTTGGCCTTGCCCAACCACTTTCCCCAAGTAAACTACTGTGGGCTTGGCAAACTCACATTTTAACAAATTAACGGTCAAATTTGCCCCCACAAATCGATCGAATAGTGCTCTAATTTGAACAATACGTTTTTCCCAAGTCTGACTATACACGACGACGTCATCCAAGTACACAGCACATCCCTTCAAACCAGAAATAAATTTATTCATTAAACGCTGAAAAGTTGCGGGAGCATTGCGCAACCCGAAACTCATAACGTTGTACGAAAATAATCCAGACTGTATAATGAAAGCAGAAATTTCTCGAGCTCTTTCAGTTGAAGGCACTTGCCAGTAACCTTTTAGCAGATCAAACTTGCTAACAAATTTAGCGTTTCCCACCTGATCAATACAGTCCTCAATTCGAGGTAATGGAAATGAATCAGGTTTTGTTATAGCATTTACCTTTCGGTAATCAGTACAAAATCTGAATGATCCATCAGATTTATTCACCAGCAATGAGGGAGAAGCCCAACTCGAAAAGGAAGGTTCAGCGATATTGTTTTCCCAACATATAGTTGATTTCCTTTTCTAATTGTTGCTTTTTTGTCGCAGATATTCGATAGTAGTGTTGATGAATTGGAGCTGAATCTCCCACATCAATGTCGTGTTCAATAAGACTTGTACGAAATGGAGTATCAGGAAACAATGTAATATATTCAGAAATCAAATCAATCAAATCGGTACGCTGTACCTCTGTTAAGTGACTAAAAGGATCAGGCAAAGAGCTTAATGCTTCTGAATTGTGTAAACGACCCTGAAGAATAGAATCTCCAGGATCAATCTCATCCTGATCCCCTCCTATCAGAATTGAAGTAGTTGACAATTCAGCGTCACAGCCCAATTAACCTGTAAAAAACACAGGTTTAATACCAGAATTGGATATATCGATGTTATCTTGATTTATTTTATTGTCAACATCTTCAGAACCATAAAAAGGCTTTAGCAAATTTACGTGACACACTCTAGTCTTCTTTTTCCGATCTTGCGTATTAATCAAATAGTTAAGCTCAGAAATTTGACGAGTAACAGTATATGGACCCACAAACCTGGCCTGAAATGGTGATCCCATAATGGGCAACGGAGCAAGAACTTGATCCCCCGGTTGGAATGAACGCAATTCTGTACGACGATCAAAAAGTCGTTTCATCCGATCTTGTGCTTTACTCAAAGATGCTTTTGCCAACTGACATGCTTCAAAAATTCGTCTGCGAAAATCACTCACATATGCTTTGGTGGATCAACTTTTTTCCAATCTGCCGTCAAAACAGATAAGGGACCACGCACCTCATGACCAAAAACAAGGTAATTCGGACTAAATCCGGTACTCTTTTGAGCGGCTTCTCGAGCTGACATCATTAACCAAGGTAATCCAGCTTCCCAATCCTGATTCATCTGAACACAGTAAAATCTCAATAAAGACTTCAATGTTTGATGAAATCTTTCCAGTGCTCCCTGACTTTGAGCGTGATAAGCACTGGAAAGATTATGTTGAATATGAAGCTGTTTCAAAACTTGACCAAACAAGTTGGAAGTAAAATTACTCCCCTGATCAGACTGAATAATTCGTGGGATTCAGAACACCGAAATAAACTGAGTAAGTGCTTTTACAACTAACCTTGCGGTTAGCGAATGAACGGGTACACAGCTGGATATCTAGTCATTTGGCACATAACCGTAAGCAAATATTCATTCCCTGCCTTCGACCGAGGTAATGGCCCAACACAATCCACAATCAGATGCTCAAAAGGTTGACTAACAGCAGGAATTGGATACAGAGTGGCAGGTTTCATAGACTGATTTGGTTTTCCCGTAAGCTGACATGTTCGACACAATTTAATATACTTCGATATGTCACGCTTCAATTTTGGCCAAAAAAAATTCTCAAAAGCAATTTGTATGTCTTTTTCACTCCCAAATGTCCAGATGTGTCATGTGCAGTTTTTAAAACAAGTTGTCGAAGAGACTGAGGAACTACAATTTGTAGAACAGGATCACCAATTACAAATTCTCCCTGCGGCATCCACTTCCGGACCAACACATCTTCTTCTAGATAATACCCAGAAGAAAGATTTATGATGGTGTCATGAGGGACAACTCGATCAAACAATTCAATAAGAGTAATGTCAGCCTTTTGTATTTTAATCAAGTCATCACGTGACACAGACAAAAGGGAAGGAATTTTTAGAGGTGCACTCAACATCTTTTTTGTGTCAGTTGCAGCATCAGTGGGTATTTTACTCATAGACCTGGTTATCACACATGACGGAAACCCCTTCAAAGTACCAGTAAAAATCTCATCACCGGTGTCAAAAGTCGATACAGATGGTGTGACCACTAAATTCGGTGAAACATTCTGCCAAACTCGTTCACCAGCCAAATCATTTCCCAGGATTACCTGTGCTCCATCCACAGGCAAACAGGAACGCACAGCAACTTCCACTTCTCCCTGAATCAAGTCAGAATGCAAAACAATTTTATGTAAGGGAAACGATATCACATTCAAACCAATACCTCTAATCAACACATACGATATCACATTCAAACCAATACCTCTAATCAACACATTGTTCCCAGTGTAAGAGTCATTTGAGAAAGATAAGATAGACTCTAGAACAAAGGTTTCTGATGATCTGGTGTCACAGAGAATTTTGACCGGTATATCTTCTGTAGAATTTACCAATCTGACAGAACCATCTGTAACAAATGGAGAAAATGTTGAAACACGTAACAAGGAACTCTTCTGCACATTTACTTCTGAGGAAGTCACTGCCAAAACAACAGGTTTCACAGAAGACGACTTCGATTTCAACAGCGGACAATCATTCTTCCAGTGACCGAACTCATGACAATAATTGCAGATGTTTTCTTTATCATTTCCTCCAACAAAGCCAAGACGCTGTTTGTCAGGTATACCCCCCAACATTTTTGGAGATCTATTAAATTCCTGCCACGATTCTCTCTTAAAATGTTCTCCAGCATTTTTGTAGCTAAAAGAGGTTTTATGAATCAGAGAGAATTCATCGGCCATAACAGCCCCCTGATATGCGGTGTTGGGTTTACGCTCACATATATATGTTGCTACACGTTGCAGCACAGAGTTTTTAAACTGTTCAAGCAAAATCAACTCCTTCAAATCGTCTAACATTTTCACATCAGACGCTGCACACCAACGATTGAAGTGAACTGAAATATCATGTAGAAACTCAACATGCGTTTGACTATCAGATTTTCTTCCAGGATCTAAATTTTTGTCTATAGGCCTCGGGGACCAACTCGTATGCCCTTAATACTGCATTCTTAACAGTCAAATAGTCCTTAGCATCTTCCACACAAAGAGACAAATACGCTTCTTGAGCTTTTCCTGTGAAAACAGACTGTAACATAAGCGTACAGTCCTCATCTGGCCACTTTCGTGCTTTTGCCACACGCTCAAACAATAAAAAAAACGTTCCACATCTTCCTCTTCAAATCTAGGGATCAATCTCATATTAGTCACAACATCAAATTTACACAAAGAACACAAACCATGTTCTACACCTTCCGTTAAATTAAGTTTACCGTCTTTTATCAGATCTAACCGATAATGTTCCAGATCAAGCTGTTGTTGGTAAAAGATGGTAAAAGATAAGCATATGGCTACTTGATTTCCAAAAAATGAATATATTTGAGGGGGTAAAAATTGGATAAACAATTCCCTCTACCTAAATTTCCAAACTATCTAAACTGATCCCTAATCTTCATACAGTTACTTGCAGCACGTTTTTATACACTGTAAACCAGTGTTTGAAATGGCAACCGATTAACAAGTCACCATTACAAAACACGGACGTGTTCCCGAGACAACTGCTCTAGCTGCTTTCACCGTACAAACAAAACAAACTAAAATAAAAAAAAATTATCTTTTATTTTTAAATTGCTAAACCTAAACAGGGAAAGCATATCCAAGAAACCTCCCTCAAACATACAAATATAGTCAACACTTACCAAAACCAGACTCCCGTAAAGTAGACCAAAACCCAAACCAATCACTATAATCCTCCACAAAATTTCTATTTAACTATTTAACCAAACAAACAAAGTTATGGACGAGCCCCCACATTTGTCACGACCGGCTCAAAGCCATGGCAAATGAAATGGATGACACAGTGACTGGATTGAAAGAAATAAACATTTATTAATGCAAATAAAATAAAATATATCTAAACAAGAAAACATTGTCATCTGAAATGTCTGTCAGGTGCATGGATGTAAATGTAATAGCTACAGAAACAAAATAGTAAATCAAATAACAAACCAGAGCCTAAAGCAAACACAGAATAAACCCAGAGAAAGTCCCACTCCTACACTAGCCAGCCTAAACTTTTATAGAGGGATGAACAGGTGGACATCATTCCGTTGACTTGTCTCCTAGCCACACCCACTAACCAGCTGTAGCAAGAAGAATATAGAGACTTGTCACACTGTAAATACATGATTGTTAGAAAAATATGATTGAATAAAGCTTTGTTTCATGTGTCATTACTTACTGTCATGGTTCCCTTTCAGTAGGTCACTCTCAAAGTCACGTTGGTGACCAGCGAATTGGGACCTCGCTTAGAGAGACAAATATACTTTTAGTGTAAACTAAATGAGCCAATGCACATTGGCATGTGGTTATTGCATCCAGCTGCTGATGATAACAGCATGAGCATAAAAGGCCACAGTTGAAATGCATACCAAATTTTTGCTTTGGATCATCAAGCGACAACATCGTTCTGCTCCTACCTAACTGCTTCATGTATGTGTGACGAGTTCAGCGCGCTCTAGGGAGCTTCTTGTGTTGGTGGAGGGCGCTTCAACAGTGGTCATTTCTGTATAAAGTGGGTAGCGCACTTCAGGCTGCTGCAAAATACCATTTCCCCTGTGTGTCTCAACAACTAAAAGAGCAATTCCCTGAAAGAGCCTATTTCTCTAAAAGAGCTTACACGGGTGTATCTTTGTACGAATCATCTTTTTAAAGATGCCATTTCACCTGTACTTAGATGCGGTCATTACCTGGCGTTGGGTGATGGTCACGATCACTGTCTCATGTGTCTGGGCATTAAACATGCTGAGGTAACATTCATGGATGAGTCATGTTCTCATTGCAGGCTCCTTTTCCTGGGGGGGGGGGGGGTGTTGCCTCTTCCACGATCAAGTGCATGTCCTGGTGGCTGCAGGTTGAGAGCTATTTTAAGCAGTAGCATGGGTGGTTTGAGGGCTACAGTGTTGGCAAACTCCTCAGGGAGCCAACCCTCGGGGGACCATACTCCTCTAGTGCTTTGCAACCAGTTGAGCCACCAAAGGAACACGCTGGGCCCACTTCAAGGGGATACCAGCAGTATCCATCGGTTCTCCTCCTGACGACCAGATGTCAATCACTGCATCAGAGGGAGAGCTTTCTGAAGAGGAAGATTTAACTGTGCTGCCACCCTTAATCGTATCCTTCCTTTGCTGTCCACACTTGTGGCCCCAGCCTGCTCGTCGCATCCGCAGCAGCTTCCAGCAAGCAGCGCCATGGACCTGGGTGTAGGCAGGCCGTCTCACCTGTACTGGCTCCCATCAAACCTGCTGGTGAGCAGAAGAGCAGGAGCCCCCGGGCCCGCGACCCAGAGAGGGAGGAAGCTGCTCTTTGGGGGATGGACCCTGGAGGGCCTGGGTGGAGAATCTAGAAAATCTTGATGAGAGAGCAGTTTTCTCTGTTTATGGGTCTCGGAAGGGCATGGAGAGTGACGGATGGACCAACTCTGGACCAAACTCATCCTCCTCCATCGCCAGCAGGTAGCAGTGGGCAGTTCGTGAACATCAATAAAGGCCCTACTCAGGCACACTCTGCCGACCTGTGGAACCAGATAAGTGTTGCACCGCGCACTCAGACCCCCCTTGGTCTGTTCCGTTGGTCCTGCTTGCACAGTGTCTCTACCCAGCCCATCTCCCTAGCTTCTGTGGACTATCAGCCTCAACTATGTGATTCAGTTCACCTGACTCCACAACAGTGAAAGTGGCTGATGCTCCTGTCTTGCATGCTGAAATTGCAGTCCTACTGGTGAAGGATGCAAATAGAGCCGGTCCCTAAAGCTGAAATGAGGACAGGGTTTTACAGCCCTTACTTCATTGTACCCAAGAAAGGTGAACCGGGCCCTTCGCACGTTACTGTTCAAGATTTTGATGCAGAAACAAATCTTCAGGTGTGTCTATCCCCGAGAATGGTTTGCAGCTATCAATCTAAAGGATGTGTACTTTCATGTGTCGATTCTTCTGTGCCACTGAATATTTCTGTGGTTTGCATTCAAAGGACATGCATCCCTGTTCAAGGTCCTGCCCTTCGGGCTGTCCCTGTCTCCCCATGTCTTCACGAAAGTCACAGAGGGGGCTCTTGTTCCCCACAGAGAGCACGTTTTTTGCATCCTCATCCTCAATCTTGATGATTAGCTTATACTAGCACAGTCCCGCAATCAGTTGTGTAAGCACAGGGACCTGGTGGTCTGGCACCTCAGCCAGTCAGGTCTTATGGTTAACTGGGAAAAGAGCAGAATCTCCCCCATACAGAGGATATCTTTTCTCGGTATGGAGTTAGATTCATTCAAACAAACAGCACGCCTCACAGAGGAATGTGCATGGTCAATTCTGAGCTGCTTAAATTCGTTCAAGGGCAGGACAGCGGTTCCACTGAAACTGTTTCAGAGGCTCCTGGTGCATATGCCAGCTGCAGCAGAACTTAGACATACACCGCTACCTTTTCGAGGTGCCATTTTTTATTTTCTTGTTAACCACATGTGTTTTGTATGAGGTACCCAAAATACATTGCTGCATGAAGCATGTGACCATTGTTGAGAGTCATACACTTGTAAGGGAAACAGGTCAATTTAGCTCAAAGGGAATCATTTAAGATTTTAAAGGGAATTTGAACAGAACAGAATAAGCCCACGCACTCACACATTCACACAAGTTGCAGGAAGATAGAACGTCAGGGAAGAATGAGTTTAAGAGAACGAAAATGTGGAATTCCAAGTTTACATTAATACTTGAAATTGCATAGACACTACCAACCATCAATCACTTAATTAACCCTCACATTGAGTTCCTCAATGAGGTTAAAATTACATTAGATACACCAGTATAGATCAGTATAAAGGAGTTCCCTTTGTTGTCGTTGAAAGGGGGTTTCCCGATGTCGCTGAATGGCTGGAAGTTCAGTAGTCGCTGAAGTGATGTCTTGGGAAGCCTGTGGTTAGGCGTTGGCTGGCTATGCGGAGTTGTGTGGGCTGGTTGAAGTTGAACGGGCACTCGAGGTCAGACTCGGAGACACGGCATTACAAAACTTAACTCAGAACACGAAACTCTCGAACAGAAAAGAAACTAAATCAGAATCAGAATCAGAATCAGAAAGAGCTTTATTGCCAAGTGTTTGCGCATACAAGGAATTTGTTTTAGTGACATAAGCTTCCAGTACACAGAGACACCAACACACAGACAAAAAAAAAAAAAAAAAAATTAGCCAAATAAATAAGTGTATAAACAATTGTGCTATAAATGATAATGGGATAGGATTGAAAAAGATGCAGGGATGTACTAGGATGGAGGGGTAACAAATAAATATAAGGATGTTGCACTTTTGTTTGCATAAGCATAAGTGGGGAACATTTAACTGTTCATGAGGTAGATTGCCTGGGGGAAGAAACTGTTTTTGTGCCTTGCTGTTCTGGTATTTGCGGCTCTGAGACGCCGGCCAGATGGCAAAAGTTCAAAAATGGGGTGACTTGGATGTGAGGGATCCAGAGCGATTTTATGAGCCCTTTTCCTCACTCTGGATGTATACAGTTCTTGAAGGGTGGGCAGGGGAGCACCAATAATCCTTTCAGCAGTCCGAACAGTTCTCTGTAGTCTTCTGATGTCCGATTTTGTTGCTGAGCCAAACCAGACAGTTATAGAAGTACACAGTACAGACTCAATGATGGCTGAGTAGAACTGTTTTAGCAGCTCCTGTGGCAAGTTAAACTTCCTCAGCTGGCGAAGGAAATACAACCTTTGTTGGGCCTTTTTTACAATGGAGTCAATGTGATTGTCCCACTTCAGGTCCTGAGAGATGGTGGTTCCCAGGAATCTGAATGACTCCACTGCAGTCACAGTGCTGTTCATGATGGTGAGTGGGGAAGGTGCAGGGGGGTTTCTCCTGAAGTCCACGATCATCTCCACTGTTTTGAGCGTGTTCAGCTCCAGGTTGTTAAGACTGCACCAGACAGCCAGCTGCTCAACCTCTTGTCTGTAAGCAGACTCATCACCGTCCTGGATGAGGCAGATGACTGTAGTGTCATCTGCAAACTTCAGGAGCTTGACAGAGGGGTCTTTAGAGGTGCAGTCGTTGGTGTAAAGGGAGAAGAGCAGAGGGGAGAGAACACATCCCTGAGGGGCGCCAGTGTTGGTGGAGCAGCTGTTTGATGTGAATTTCCCCAGTCTCACTAACTGTTGCCTATCTGTCAGAAAGCTGGTGATCCACCGACAGATAGAGCTAGGAACAGAGAGCTGGGTCAGTTTGGTCTGGAGGGTTGTTGGGATGATGGTGTTGAAAGCCGAACTAAAGTCCTCAAACAGGATCCTCACATAAGTCCCTGTTTTGTCCAGATGTTGCAGGATGAAGTGCAATCCTATGTTGATTGCATCATCCACGAACCTGTTTGCTCGGTAAGCAAACTGCAGGGGGTCCAGTAAGGGTCCAGTGATGTCCTTCAGATAACCCAGAACCAGTTTTTCAAACGACTTCATGACGACAGATGTTAGAGCCACAGGTCTGTAGTCGTTAAGTCCTGTTATCTTGGGTTTCTTTGGGATGGGGATGATGGTGGAGCGTTTGAAGCAGGAAGGTACTTCACACAACTCCAGGGATCTGTTGAAGATCTGTGAAAAGATGGGGGCCAGCTGGTCAGCACAGATTTTCAGACAGGCTGGTGTAACACCATCTGGGCCTGGTGCTTTTCTTCTTTTGTTCTTCTTGAAGACCTGGCGCACATCATCTTCACAGATTTGAAGAGCAGTAGGTGTGGAGAGGGGGATTGCAGGATGTGTTAATGGTTGTGCAGGGAGATGGTCAGAATGGGTGTTGGGGGTTTCAAATCTGCAATAAAACTCATTCAGGTCGTTAGCAAGTCGTTGATTAGCCTCAGTGCAAGGGGATGGTGTCTTGTAGTTTGTGATGGCCCTCAGTCCTCTCCAAACTAAAGTTGAGTCGTTGGAAGAAAACTGGTCTTCCAACTTTTTAGCGTAGGTCTTTTTAGCCGCTCTGATCTCTTTGTTCAGTGTGTTCCTGGCCTGATTGTACAAGACCCTGTCCCCATTTCTGTAGGCATCCTCTTTGGCCTGACGAAGATGTCTGAGTTTTACTGTAAACCATGGCTTATCGTTGTTGAATGTTAAATAAGTCCTGGTAGGAATGCAAACATCCTCACAGAAACTAATATAGGATGTTACAGTCTCTGTGAGTTCGTCCAGATCGGTGGTAGCAGCTTCAAAAACACTCCAATCAGTGAGGTCAAAACAAGATTGTAAATCCTGCTCTGTTTCGCTGGTCCATCTCTTCACAGTCCTTACTACAGGTTTAGCAGATTTAAGTTTCTGTTTGTAGGATGGTATAAGATGAATCAGACAGTGATCAGAATTTCCCAAAGCTGCTCGTGGAACAGAGTGATATGCATCCTTTATTGTGGTGTAGCAGTGATCCAATATATTACTGTCTCTGGTGGGACATGTAACATGCTGTCTGTATTTTGGCAGTTCACGGGAGAGATTGGCTTTATTAAAGTCCCCCAGAATGATTAAAACAGAGTCCGGGTGTTGTTGTTCTGTCTCTGTGATCTGATCAGCGAGTTTCTGTAAAGCTGAGCTCACGTGCGCTTGCGGATGGATGTAAACACTGACCAGAATGAAGGAGTGAAACTCCCGCGGCGAATAGAACGGCTTACAGTTGACAAACTGCATTTCTAGATCAGGACAGCACATCTTCTTTAACACAGTTACATCTCTACACCACCGCTCATTGATGTAAAAGCATGTCCCACCGCCGCGCGATTTCCGAGTCGACTCTGATTCGCGATCCGCTCTGAACAGCTGAAAGCCCGGCAGATGGAGCGCGCTGTCCGGTATGGCGTCATTCAGCCAGGTTTCCGTGAAACACAGAGCAGCAGAGTGAGAGAAATCCTTATTTGTCCGAGAGAGCAGAAGGAGTTCGTCTGTTTTGTTAGGTAGAGAGCGGAGATTTGCCAGATGGATGCTAGGCAACGGCATTCGAAATCCGCGCTTCCTGAGTCTGACGAGCGCTCCCGCTCGCTTCCCCCGTCTGCGCGTCCTGAAGCGCTTGATCAGCGCCGCCGCTCCTCCGATAACAACGTTCAGTAAAACGTCTGAATAATTTAAATCTGGTAAAAGATCTTGTGGTGTGTTCTGCCGAATGTTCAGCAGTTCATCCCTGGTTAAACAAAAAACAGGAAAAACGAACAAAAACAGTACAAACACTGGAGAGCCAAGCACTGAAGCAGCCATGCGCGGCGCCATCGAGTACTCCGTTTTAAAAAGTAAAAGAACAGAAGTAAGGTTTGACAAGACTAGGTGGTGTTTCTTCTCATCGTGGCAAAGTAGGAGCAGGCGTGCAGGCCGACGCACGCTGATACCGCACTCAAAGAACGCTTAAAGTGATGACTAAAAGCATGGCTAAAAGCTAAAGCTAGGAAGCAAAGCTACAAGCTAAAAGCAAGCTAAAAGCTAAATTTCATGATGTCCTAAGTATTTAAACTGGCCCTTTGGCCACACCTCACATGTTGTCTTGACCAATTAGATATCATCTTTGCTCGGGGTATCATAAACCATTTGTTAACTTATCAAGCATGTGGTCCGAATTTTCCCGCTCTTTCAGGGTCTAATTTTGGACATGATTCCTATAACAAGAATATGATACATTTGACAAATAACTGATGGTCAGGAATGTTTCAATTACTTGCCCCAAATTTGACAATCTCTTCTCTGAATTGAAATAGTCAATAATTGTTCTAATGGTGTTAATGTCGAAAGCTGTTCTGTGAAATAGTTGGTTGGTTGTTTAACTAGTTTCTGACTTGTGGCACTAGGAATGAATTACAACATCCTGTTGCCTTTCTGTGGAATTCGGCTCGTGTTTCAACCACAGTCCTGATCGACTCTTTAATTTGTCTGGTTTCGGTCAGATACGCTACACACTGAATCTTGATGTCAGTGTGATAAAGAAAAGTTTTTTTTTTTTTTTTTTTTTTTTTTTTTTACATTCTTGAAATTATATGCTTTATATTCAGCTGGGTCTCAGGCTGTTGACCCATTGAGTCACTTTAATAAATAATACGCAACTAACGGCATAGATTAGGTTGGGTGAAACCATGTAACCAGACCACATATGTGGTGATGTCTTATTCATCAGCAAGCACACGTCATGCACATGTCCTCTTGCTGTTTTTGCCATAATAAAGATTACAGCAACTAAAAAACAACACTGACAAGTCAAGTGTCAAATTGCACAACAAAAACCTCTTCAAAAACTTACCTCCATTATGGTGACCTCAAATCAAACCATTACTTTGAAATAGACATCAACATCTAAACCTCTGCTTAAATCTTAATTAGAATGTTAGGGTATAATGTTCTGATAATGTTATAAATAAACATTTTTAGATTTTTTTAGAGAACGTTATCCTATCTTTTGAGAGAATGTTCTGGGAACAAAAACAAAACTACCCGCTTAAAACATTGTTAGAACAATGGTAATGTTCTTAGAACATTTTTTTAAAAATTCTAGCTGGGGATGCTTTGACCTGAAGTGCATAGTATGTGCAGTGGTCGCGTGCACATCCGCAGACTAGCAAAACTTAATTTTCACACTTTAACAGTATTTATACAGTTATAACAGTATTTTTACAGGGGCCTATTGTGCACTACCCCACCTCCTCAAAAAAAAAAACATTTCTAAAGGCCATAATGACTATAATGTTATATTAAAATGTACATGTAGAAAAATTTGGGATGCACTAGGCTACCTGTTTCAGCCACATATATGCCCATTGAAAATGAACGCACTTTAGTACAATGCAAATACATTAAAGAACTAGAGATATGATGACTAGTTCCCAATAAGTATTGTTATGGTGCAAAAGGTCAAACTTCAGAGGCATGTCATCAATAACCTTTAATGGAATGTAAATGTACATCCAAGCTTAGCTGCAGGAATTTGCGAGGGCAATGGACAAGAACATTGGTGTACCAAGGGCAGGCTTAGTAACAATTACTCTTGTATGGTTGTCTATATACAATAAACATTAAAGTGCTGTCAAAATGAATTATTAATCCAAGTGGTTAATCAAAAACTAAAAATGAAAATTAACTCATAATCCTGATACCTTCTTGATTGATGGCTTCTTGTATTCGCTACATACGTCTGCTATGTCCAGTGTTCGGGGTGTAACGAGTTACAAAGTTGGTATAGCCTACTTATCACAACTTTGTCAATTGCGTCATCAATCGCAAACGATAATTTATTAAAACGTCTCGCTACCGAACTACCTACAGTACCTTAATTTGTGGAGGAGGAAGAGAGATTATTTAATAGAAAACCACACATAATGTTTCTACTGTATCTCTGTCAATCACTCTGATATTTAGTTACGATGAGTGCTGTCTGTCACTGTCTTTAATCAGTTCTGTGTATTACTGTATGCTCATTCTTTATAAAGTAGCAACAGTGTCGTTTTTAAAATACAGTACTGTGCAAAAGTTTTATGGAAAAGAAAAATTAGTATTTTCACCCAAAAAAGGGTTTTAAGCCAGTTATTTATATATTTTGCTGTAGTGTGTGCGTAGGAAATATCAGTTTGCCATTAAAGGTCCTATGACATGAAAATTTCACTTTCTGAGGTTTTTTAACATTAATATGAGTTCCCCTAGCCTGCATATGGTCCCCAAGTTTCTAGAAATTTGAATCGGTGTAAATTTAGATATTTCTATCTTTCTCTGCCTTTGAGAAAATGGAAGCTCAAACGGGCTGATCTTGAATCTCCTCGTTGTGACGTTTCAACGAGAATTGTTACCCCCCCTTTCTCTGCTTTCCCCTCCCAAATATTTACATATAATTCAGTCGCAATATCAGCACAGGCGTTACAAACAGACTTTCATGATATGGATTCGACAGCACCGCCACAAACAGTGAGTAACAGTGTTCATTAATGCCTGATCTGTGATCAGTGATTTCTGATGTGTAGCTAATCATTCAAGTTCACACAGACTTTCTTTCTAATTCGTTTAATACTGTTTATGCATCAGTGAATCAAGCCAGTGACTAAACGATCAACTTCACGTTGTTTCTCTTAGTAGCATGAAACAAATCTGTTATTTAAATTGTGATTTAACTACAGAGAGCGATCAAAGAACGCTCGCTTTTTTCCGGAGCTGTTACACATCGCAAGTATATCTGCACACTTGCCCAAACTACCGTTACAATGAATGATGCTGTTATGCTGCAAAACGGAGCTCTTACTGTATTCATGTGTTTGCTGTTAGCTGTGGTGAAAGCATTTTGTGAGATAACGTGTTGCAATAATGACGAGATCACTGCATCCACGCGATAAACAGACTCTGTCTACTCAATGCTCATCACTGGAGCCTTTCATGTGATGGGAAAAGATCGAAAAAATAATTATATAATCAACACTTCCATGATTCGTTAATCTCGACAGCTATATATATTTGAGAGGGGTTCCACATGAACGCATATGCAAAGATGTCAGCCAATCACAACAGTTGTCATTTACTCGGCGTCTCACAGCAGACACGCCCCCTTCAAACAGAGCATTCAAGCCAGAGGGCTAATATCAGGATCTAAAATTGCTTTTTATTTCTAAATTTTAAATGTAAAAATCAACCTAACAATATAAGTACACCTAAGAAAACATTAAAAAGCATTTAAAGAAAAGGAAATAATCCATGTCATGGGACCTTTAATTTTAATAATAATCTAGTGCGATTTTGAATGCACAAGCAGTTTGACAACGGCAAAATGAATGTTTGGAAATATAAACTGTTATTTTATACTGACACACACTACAGCAAAATATATAAATAACTGGCCGAACACCATTCTTTTAAGTGAAAATACTAACATGCCTAAGACTTCTACACAGTAGTGTAAGTATAATTAAAGTATGTGTTCGTTCATATGTGTTAAGGGCTAGATTTTCGCTGGAGGAAACACATGTGGTGTGACAAGCGAAAACTTTACAGTAGCTAGATGAGAAACCGACTGCTCCTGCGTGACCTTTTGTAAACTGTATTTATGACAAAGAACTGCAAAGATACGGATATTCTAACAATCTATCAATAATCTGTCTCTGTTTGAGCTCGCGCTGCTCCGCCGCGGTCTGGAGATTGAAGAGCACGCTGAAAGACGGGAGGAGACCGGTCTGACGCCGGTTTCATATGAAATGTAAGCGGACTGACTCTGAGGCGATCGGATACAGGTTCCATACCCAACCCTACCTTTAAGAAATATATTTTTGATAAACAAATCCAAAACTGGGTATGTCCTTGCTGGAGTGTGATGTGATTTGTGTCATGTGCAGGTGCGATGGATCGCGTATGGACCAATGGGGTGTCGGAATGGTATATGTTTATACTTCTCATCCAACCACAATCAAATTCACTCCATCCGGATGGCACGATTTATCTGGATAGGTTTTTTTTTTTTGAATGAATGAAAACAAGCCGTAATGAAATAGCAGTAACAAAGCTTTTTTTTTTTTAAATGTAAGGAGTAAAAGTAAAAAGTCGGCTGAAAAATAATTACTCAAGTAAAGTATAGATACCCCAAATTTCTACTTAAGTACAGTAACGAAGGATTTGTACTTCGTTACTTGACACCTCTGGCGGCCGTAGGTAGCTGACCCCTGGCATAGATAAAATGATCCCGGCTGATTAGGAGACGTTTCGTTGGTGCTCAGGTAGACCTGTTTACCTCTACAGAATCCTCTCACCGCCTTCTAACTAATTTTTCATCTGTCCCAAAAAATTCTCAAATGGAAAAAATGACTTTTTATGCTGTCTGCATTTTTAGAAACCAGTATGCATAGACATCATTTTTTATCATCGTCTAAAGGACATTTTGTAGGGCAACTAGGGCTGGGCGATATATCTAACGATATGATCATACGCATCTAATCAGTAAAGCTGCTTCCATGATTACTGCTAAAATCGCCATTACCTGCTTATAATTGGAGTAGCATTTAATAAATAGAGCCGTAGATCGCTGACAAGCTACGCAATATCGCATTCATTATCCCAGATGAATCGCCTTTGATAATGAACGCGATATTGTGTAGCTTGTCAGCGATCTACGGCTCTGTCTATTAAATGCTGCTCCATTCAAAAGCAGGTGATGGCGATTTAGTTGTCATCATGGAACCAGATTTACTGACTAGATGCACATGATCATATCGTTATATATATTGCCCAGCCCTAAGGGCAACTTTTTTTTTTTTTTTTTTTACTGGAACAGCTGAAAATAGTGCAATGTGTTTAGGGGTTAAAGCTACAGGTGCATCAGTGCATCCACACCCATAGGTGCACTGCCACTTACCAGTGAAAAGAATAGAGGTCAGTGATATTTGTGTGATTCGAAGAGATTTACAGTAGCATGGCCAAACCTATTCCACAACTGACCAACCACCTAATGGTGGAGATCAGAAGTACACATTTGTGAGTGTTTATTGCCATTCTGAAGAAAAATCGAATCTCACGATGAGGATTCTCTGCAGCTTCCAAACACAGGGATCAGAAGCTTTTAAATGGCCTATCATTGGAAGAGACTTCAACACAACACTTTATTATAAATCAGACAAAGCTAACACAAAAGATAGCACAGGATATAAATCACGGAGAAAGAGCATTAGGGAAATCATGAAAACAGTGAATCTAATAGATGTATGGAGAAAGAAAAATCCAGATGACAAAGACTACACATATTCCTGTAAAAAGCCTATGTCCAGATTAGACTATGTGTTCATGTTGGACAAATATTGTGATATATGGCAGGATGAAGATATCATTTCCAGCGCTGTCTGACCACTACCCTGTGAAACTCACTTTGACTATGTAAAAAAACGTATCTTTATTATATATCAGACAATTATCTTAGTGCATTTATTATACTGATATAATCTGCATAATTACTGTGCAAACTGTTTTTATGAATGATTATATACATTGTAACCATCTGTCACTTGTCAAATATTAGTCTTTGGTGATGTGATTTAACTTTTCTTCTTTACATTTATATTGCTCATTTTATCATCTAGGAAAATTTATTTTTCCTGTTGTAATAAATTTAAATAATGCCTTCTTAATTTGGAAACATTGTAAAATGACTTTATAATGTGCATACTAATTCAATTTTTGTGTGAACATATTTTTTTTTATTAAAAATAATTCTATCTATTGATTTCTTTAATTTATTATGAATATACAAATGAACAATTGATAAAAAAGTTAGTTGTTTATAATGTTAGTAAATGATACCTAATGAAGTATCTATTGTCAATAAATGGAATCCTATTGTAAAGTAATTGTTAAACAGGTTTAAATGTTGTATCCAGGAATAAAAACTTAATAAAATATGTTGTATCTGGAAATGTATTCATCCAAGATAAAATAAGTATTGTGTAAACACAGTGGTTGTGTAGTGTATTTTACAAAATATTTAAGGACATCTGGAAATACTAACCCATGTATGATGTATAAAATAAAAAAAATAAAAAATTACATATTTCTTTAAAACGAACTAGCATAAATCAACCCGTTATTTCAAAATAAGTCAAGGTTGAAACTGACCTGTCGATCCAGCTAAGGGTTGCAAAATAACTCCAACCATTGGGTTTCTGTGAACCTAGCACTTCTTAGTGTGTATGCTAGTGTTTTAAGTGGACAAATATTGACTTCCAGCCGAATTGTCACATCTGTGTCATATTTACTATGGTACGCAATTAAATACATATATATATAATTTACATTTTAAAGCCTCTCAGAATAATATGTATATCGGTATCTCTGTGATTAGGATATCAACATTAACAGTAGATTTTAAGCAAGAAGTTTTAACATTTACATTCATTAGGTAAAACTCATCACAGAATTCGAAACTTACTTACTGGAATTATTTGTACTGTTTTTAAACTACAGTGACACATAAATGTAGTTTGTCATGATGTTCATGCATGCAATCTCAGCCTAAGGGCAAACACATCATTAAAAGGTAAAATGCAAAACAGACACACAAACAATATGCAAACTCCTCATTGATAACCTGAAGATATCCAAATATCCATCCAAATCACTTTGGGAAAAAAAAAAGGTGTCTCTTCACTCTCTTGTGCTTTTATTTTCATTTTAATTTAGTATATTTAAATTATTTTATATTAATGTTATTATTCTAATTAAATTAATTTATTTAACATGATTAACATATTTGCAGTGCCTTCCTTCAGGAAGTTGCCATTATTAGGTGCATTTAATTTGTCAGTGGTCCCCCTGAGAGCAATGTTGCACTCAGCCAATAACTGGATGATGGCGACCAACCTGGTAAGCACTTCACGCCACGTCTTCTTTCTGCATTTATCAGTGCCATTTCCACTTTGTCTATTGTTTGGCCTGTTCTTATGCAGCTCTCTAGCTCCTTCCACAATCCCATGTTCTTGGAGTGTTCTGGACTATTCTCATGCATTTTTAGAGTCTCGCTACAGTTTTTCCAGTATTGAAACCCATCCCTACTTAATTTAAATGCTTTCTGGGAGAAGAGCTTGCAACAGAAACAGTATAAACTATCCATTATGGGCGACTACATCAGCCACGTTCTCTTGATTTTCTCCCCATTCACTAACTGCCTGTGGACATAGTGGTGATGGAAACTTCTTCAGATAGATTAATGTGAAATCTGGTTTTACTTCATAAGGTCCTCGACTAACTAATTCAGTTCTCACTGCATCAGTCAATTGGTGTGGCCTGTCAGCGGGATCCACAGGGCCAGCTTGTACAGGTTCACAGACATCTGTTGAAGCTGATGATGTGTCTTCAGGCTGTTGGATTGGAGCACTGAGTCTGCTGGTGCTGGGTCCTTCTTCTGTGAGAAAATTAAACACAAACATAGAGCAACTTTAAAAATATCTTTAGATGCAATAGTGATGATTTTACTTCAAATACAAGACGCAGGTTTTCAGATGTTCACTGTGTCCTATAATGAGTAAACTCAGAAGGGTTACATGGAAAATTTAACCCACGATAATGTCTTATTCAAGTAATACAGTTGTAGTTACTATGCCAAAGTATTGATGAAAATGCCATTATGAATGCCAATGAATGTTAATTTAGTATGAACACAAACTAATGTCCATCATTTAATGCAAATCTACAACATAATTTGACAATGAGAAGTTATTAGAAATACAACATCTTTAAGTATGAAGACAATTTCAAATGTGTATGTTAGGGTGTCTTCAGAGTATTTAGCATTGACTGTGTCAAAAACAAGTGTCTGGTGTGGATTTAGATAGATTAAGATGGCATATATCGATATATGTGATAAGCTGGTTAATTTGAAAAAGACTGTTTCTACTGTAGGTTACGTTTCTACTGTAGGTTACAAATAGCCTAACAAGTAGCCGACTCACCTGGTTCTTGATGGTGAGATTGTAGCTCAGCAAATGTGCTGCTCTTGCTTGATGGCTGGATAGATGCCACAGCGTAAACAAGAAAAAGAGACTGCCGTAAAATGTCATGCTGTGTGTTAGACAGTGCAATCCTCACTCCCCGACGTGTCGGATGGAGTTGAAATTTCGTTACACACCCACTTGTAACAGCTTTCTTCTGATATAATACAAATATTAAATTCATATTTGTATGCCTTCTTATTAACAATTGAAAAAAAAAAAATCATGAAAGATCTGTCCTGCAATCATACTCCAAATCAGAAAAAAGCTGACATTCTTCACCGTGAGGTCCAGCAGGTGTAGACAGTGCCGCAGCGTCAACTGATGTCTGTCGTGGCTGCAGATATTGTCGCATTGCATCTGGACATGATTCAAAAGTAAATTTATTTGGAAAAAGTTGCGAGATACTGTATTGTGTATTTAAACATCTAGCAAGGAACTGAGCGTGGTGAGATCAACCGCTGTAACAGTGGTGTAGTCTAGTTTTTTGTAGTGAGTATACTGTAATATACCCCCGCCTCACACTCACCCATCCCAGACCGTCACCCCACCACACTCACTAATGCAAAAAGTATGCATCGACATGTAATTGAGAGCATTATGAAATATTAGGTGTTATCAACATGTCAATTTATTATAAGCAACACAAGACTTTAACAGCCAATGACATTTCCAGCTGGGGAGACTGGACTGATTTTCTATTGTTTAGTGTTAATCACCATCTAACTCAGCCAGTTAAGAGCTACATTTAGCCTTAGGGTGCTTTCACATCCCTAGTTCGTTTCATTTGGTCTGAACCAAGGGCAAACAATTATACATTGTAACATTTTTCAGCTTTTTTGGTTCCTTTTCACACCACACTGATTGCTTTGGTCAGTACCAGTTGAAACGAACCAAAATACAGTCACATGACAACATCTACATCACTCATTGGCCATGACGTATTTCCTAAACGGCTTTTCGATTGGTCAGAATTTACGTGCGGGAAAATTCCAACATAATAGGAAAAGCCAGAAGTCAACACGACTGCGCGGGCTGGTTTTGTCCCTGGCCATAATCTATTACATTGTTTGTATACACCACAATATGCAAAAAATACATTTCTATAATGAAGCGCGGATGTGGCTTGAAAACAACGTTCTAATGCACTGCAAACGGCGAGCAGGAATCGCTCGTAACTTCAAGCAGAGGCGTGCATTAATTCTTCTTAACTCTGACATGCTCATGTTCATCTGACCAAATTTCTATGAGGCTCCGCACCTCTTCATTACTCCAAGTTTGTCCATGAGCTACCATGCTAAAGTGCAAACTGTCAACAAACACTTCCTCATCCCATAATGCACAATGCAGCTGACTACGGCAGCTGGTTTAGTCCAAAAATGATCATTACTTTTTTCAGTTGGGTCTGTTCAAGGTCGGACCACATTCTCACCACAAGCGAACCGCACCAGAGTTCGTTTGAAAGCGTACCGAGACCATCTCTTCAAGCAGGTCTCGGCACGCTTGTTTGGTTTCGCTTTTAGTCCGCACCAGAGTGCGATTGCTGCTTTCTCACCTGCCCAATCGAACCGCACTAAAGGGGGAAACGAACTCTGGTACGATTCAACCGAACTAAATGAGGCAGGTGTGAAAGCACCCTTAGATGTTATGTGAATATGGTCCCTGAAGCACAGGTTTTATCAACTGACAATAAAAAATAAAAATAAAAAAATAAACATTACAAGTTAAGTTACACCACTGCTAGCCTGTAACACAGCATGTTTTTGCTGTTAGCTCATAGCCTACCACAAAAAGTTCCTTTGGTAAATTGATATAATAATAATAATAATAATAATGCATTTTATTTACTGTTAAGCTGTAAAATGTTGTTGGTCATCCTCATCTTTATCTCCTCCAGGTAGGCTGTGAGCTTGATGATATAGTCTACATAAGTTACCTCTGCTTTGGGCCCGTTTTTCTTCCTCCTCCTTCCTTCATTTTTGGAAAGCCGATCCCGATGGCTTGGGTGTTCTTTTCATCATAAAAGATTATACATATATGATCATTTATAGCCTCTCCCGGTTACTAAGCAACATGCGTGAGTTTGACAGCTGCCTGTCAGAGTGACTCAGACATTTTTTAGGATTGTAAATCTAGTAAAAGAAATGGACAAATACAAGCAGTGTGTGGACAGTGCACGGTAAGCGTACAGTGTGTGCGCAGCTTTCATAATACGATACATACATTTAATGAACTTTTTTTTTTTATTCTGCAATTTTGCGCCCCGTCCAGCAGATGGCACCCCAGGCGGCCGCCTGTGTCGCCTGTCGGCAAAGCCGGCCTTGCATATTTGACAAGATTTTGCCCAGTTTTTCTTTGTGAAAATGAAGCTGTTGAGCATTTCTAGCTTTATTTTAATTTAACTAAAATAATGTTTGCTTAGGCATTTATTAAATATCATACATTCTTGTTGCAGCATTGAGCATCATGAAGCATTAAGCTGTACATAGATGTATAGGTTCTGGTAAGGGGCAGATTTTAAGGATCCTTTCCATTGTATGTCACGGCCGGGATACAGTAAAGACGGAGAGAGATCCAAGTGCATGTATGATATTTATTTGAGGGGAATCCAAAGGGTAAACAGTCCAGGCATGGGTCAAAACCAGAATAACAATCCAACATGAGAACAGACAAAGACACATGGCAAGAGCCAGACTACGGATTAGGACTCCGTGACACATACTAAGACAGACCGGGTATGAATACACAGGGAGAGATAATGGGGGAATTGACTGAGTGCAATGATTGATAACCCTTGACAGCTGTAAACTATGCAATCCGAACGTACCCCTGGCTCGCACAGTGAGTGAGGAGGTGGGTTAATAACGAGATAAGTGATTATGATTGGCTAAGGCAGAGTCAAGTGTTTCATGGTAGCTAATAAGAGCCAGTGTTTTTACACCAGCGGCATCACGCACGCACGCGAGTATCAATATTTTTATTTTTAACGTATCGCAATATTTTGTTGCTTTTAATTTCAATACTGTACCGATTCCAAAAATTTTATATAGATATTTTAATCTTACAAGATTCTTGAAATTTCATTTTGAGTTTGTATCCCGACGGCTAGATAGCAGTCTCTCATCTCTGAACTTAAACAGTGACAGGAAATACTAGCATTAAAACATGCCACTATCATTGGCATTAATATAGTTTGCTGCTAGTAATGGAGGATGAAAGAATTGTTTCAGTTCCCGTCTCAGTGTACAAAGCTGTAGTGTCAATTGGGTTTTTGTGGTAATGTTCGCCCTGGGACTGCAGCGTGGATGGCACCTCAGTTCTGCCAATTGGCGTGTCCTGTGTGAAGAGCCTAAGATTTCTACAGATTTGTCTCTTGGTGCTGGTGTTTTGTGCAGTTGGAGTTGTGCTCACGCCGAGCTTGCTTACAGTATCACAATGTACTGCAATATATCGTATCGCAACCAATGTATAGTGATGCGTATTGTATCGCCAGATTATTGCCAATACACAGCCCTATAAAGTAGCAACATGATTGTTTTCTAAAGTATGCATTCATATTTGTTAAGGGCTAGATTTTCACTGAAGGAAATAGCTGTGGTGTGATGAGCGGTGAATGCAGTGAAAACTGTATAGAGATGAGAAACTGGTTGCTCCCTCGTGACCTTAGAAGAACTGAACAGCAACAGATATTATAACAACCTATTGATAAACACACCTTGTGTCCACTGTTTCTGTTTGAGTCACCTCATGCTGCAGATTAAAGCGTGCACTGAAGGATGGGGAGGAGACAGGTCTGCCGCAGTTTGACCCTGAGGTGATCACAAATTTGTGTACAGTTTATGGAGCAAAACACTATAGCTCCACTAAAAATAGCCTAGTGATGCCCATGCCCCATGCTTCTTGCATACATTTAGGAGAAACTGGACAAATATTTCAACTGATCCAGTAGGGGCCCGTTTCACAAACTCTGAGTACGTTAACCCTGAAATTAGGGAAACTCTAGGTTTTCTGTTTCAAGAATGGGAGGTTTGTCAAACCTGAGAAAGCAGGGTGAGTCAAGCCCATTTCTGATAGAGAGTTAACTTATACTCAGAGTCAGTTAACATGGTAACTTACTCTATTGACCTAACCTGGTCAGTAGCAGGTTTTCTTCGGTAAACCCAGAGTTTATTTCGGTCTCTTACAGAACAGCTGAAATGAGTTGATTTAATCAACTCTAAATTGACTGACTCTGAGTTAAGCTTGTGCACCACAACTATAAAAAGCCATTTTCAATGGAGTGCCGATATTACGATTGTATGCACATCACTCAGTTTCATTTACTTGATTAAACAGCCCTTCTCTCTTATCTGAAGAACTACATTTGAAAGCTGAAAATTTGAACACTGTTATGAATTACAGTATGTTTTTGTTTTGGGTGGTAATATTATTATTTACTCTTTCCCTGCAATTGCCAGAGTTTTAGACAGCAAAATCCCCAGTGTTAATTTAACACTCTGAGTGTGGACTCATATAAACACTGAAGTAGTGTAAAAATTAACACTGAAGCAATGTTGAAGTTAATGAGATAATTAGGTGATTAACTGTTTAATGATTGACCATTATTGAAGACACCTGATAACAACAAGCAGAATTATCAAAGAAGAAAATCACAATTTGTATCACCATTAAAGAGATCAGTGTTTGTTTTATTTGTGATCTTGACCCTTTAGTCGTTAACTTTAGATTTTGTGTGGCTGTAATAACTGAGTTATAACAACCAAATAAAAGCTGATCATGTAGTATTGATTATGTTTTTAACTAATTGTCATGTAGTCACCTAAATATCTGAGATGGGTTTTCTTTATTGATTACATAAAATCAGGTGAAATAATGCAAGATCTGACATTTCTGGCATGATCAGACAAATGTTACCTCAAAAGTTACCTCATCATAAAAAAATAAATTAGTTCTCTCATTTGGACACACATACATCAAGAATCAGCGTGAGCATCACAACAATGGTAACCATCAAAAAGCATGTTGTACCCAATAAAAACTCATCCATGACTCCCATCATGCATTGCGGCATGAATAAATTATGAGCTGAATTGTTCTTTTATTCTTACTATATCGTTTTATTTTTGCTGTTTTTATGTGACACTTTAGTAGCTTGTTTTGTGATGTTCAGAGTTGATCTGTTTATCTGAATATGCTGTTTGTCACTGTTGTTGAGATTCATACGCTGATTCTTGATGTCGGTGTGAGCCTAAAATAAACACTTCTTTAAAAAAATCAGAACAGCTTGCAAGAAACCCTTACAAAAAGCATAGAAAACACAGACTCTTTCACTGTGGAATCAAAGTCAATAAAGAAAACATAACTCTGAGAGCAGACTTTAGATAAATTCAGGTCAAACAATGATTTCATTAAAACATTATCATCATCAACCAGTGACTTTTTGTCTTGGCTTGTCTGTCTCTTATAACTCTGCTATACCAGCCAAACAAAATTTAAAAGATTTAAGGGTCAAGATCACAACTAAAACAAACATTGACCACTATAATGGTGACACACAAATTGTTATTTTCTCATTTGGTTATTCTGCTTGTTAACACTGCTTTAGAGTTTATATGAGTCTACACAGGGATTTTGCTGTGTATATTATAAAAAATAAAAATAAGGTACAGGTAGCCTCTGATTGTGGTTTAATATGTACAAGAAAAACCTGACAGGGTGATACATAGCATCTAAAACCATGAAGGAGGAGTGCTGGCACTGACCTGAAGCTCTGAGGAATCTGAGCAATCTCATCACAAACAGACCAGCAGCAGCAGAATGGAGACGCACTTCTGCATTCTCTTCATGTGGGGTGAGAGATTTCTCCATAAGATACAAATCATCCATTAGTAAATAATGTTTAACTTTCTTAGTTGATGTTTGTGTTGGTCTGAGTCATGATAAATTAATGTAAAACAATTTGTGTTCGTCTAGATGTTTTCTTACATTTTCATTAAGTTGGAGCGGGGCTGAATGGCTTTTGTTCTGGAGCCAGAGCTCATTCTTGTGAGAATTGAACTGTTTCGTAACGCTGCTGTGTGTGTGTTATCCTGACTGGGATCAGTGTCAAACAAACACTGCGTGTCCTGGTCTTTGTGAGAGTAATGCAGCACTTCTGTTATTAAACCGTTCACTGCAGCTGGAGAGATTCTAGCTCTCATATTCACTTGTGAAATCTGTTTCAGTTTCGATATCACTCAGAACAGAACAGTTTATTCATGCGCTGAGTCTCTCTCTTGCAGCATGTTGATGATTGTGATTGTTTCATTATCCGCTAAGGTTTTTGTTTAGGGAACACTGAAAACACATTCATTATTAACTCTTAATTATTGAATTTGGTTCTCTAAAGGTTTTCCAAGTATTGTTGCTCCTGCTCGCCCTTCAGGAACTGAACACACCCAGATAAAAAAGAGGTCAGGGCTGCCTCACAAGCAGGGCTTTTCCTTTCCATCAACCTCAACAACAGCTACATTCCCTCATTTTCTCCTCTGTGTGAATGAACACTATCTGCAAAACCAGACTCACTGTTAATATTTAATAAAACACGACACTTATTCCCTCAGAGGAAAGAAATTTCAAAAGTGAAAAATGAAGTGCTGGGTTAAAAAAGGGACCAAGCCAGCGGTTGGGTAGTTCTGATCCAGCGGTTGGGTTATTTTGAACAGAGGTGAGTAGTCCAGGGGCCAAAGAGTAAAAGTCCTGATATATTTTTGCTCCACTCAGGAACTCGGCAGCTGATTTCACCAGAGAAGGAACCAAATCATTCCTTCCAAGTCAAAAAACAAGTCTCAAGTTTAACTCTTTGAAGACTTGGGATTTAAGTTAATGAGATAACTAAGTGACTAATTAAATGATGATTGTGCGTTAATGATGAATGCCTGCTGTTACCGAGAATTACAGGGGAACAGATATATTGATGTTTTATTGATTAAAATGATGGCACCATCATGGAGATCAGGGTTTGCTTTAGTTGATCTCTTGACCCCTGACTTGGTGTGTTGGATCTCTCTCTGTAGAAATGCACGTGCTGTTGTACAAAGATGAGATATTCTCTGGTATTTGCTGAGATGAGCTTCGTGAGCTGGCCTGAGGTTTTTTTGATTGCCTTTCATAGACATACATGATAGGAAATGTTGCAGTTTGTGTAGGATGGGCTATGTTGTTTAAAAAGCTAAAAATGCTGTAAATTTTTACAAAGCCTTTATTATAATGCACAGGAGAAGAAAAACATTAGCCTGTAACCCTCCCTGTCCCTGAAATGATTGTTTTGAAGCTGATCTTTAGGCTAACAGACAAACAACCCACTACATTTAATAAATTAATTGGGTTTATTTTCCACAGTAGGAGGATCAGGTTGTCACAGCCACACCTTCTACACTCCCGGAATCGGACACTGACGCCACACCCACTCGTCTCCAATCACCAGAATTCCAGACAAGACCTGTGCATCATCACCAGTGCCACATATAAAGCCATCCGTCACCATCACCCAGTGTCTGGTCTTGCACCGATCTCCTCACCCTAACCAAACCGCCTATCGGCTAACCTACCTGATCCTCTGAACCCTCGTCTTCATCATCTGTGTTCCTGTGCCCATCGTCTTCGTCTGAGTCATCATCTGTGTCACCATCACCTAAGGAAAGTTGTATTATCACTGTGTCATCTTCGTGTCAAGATTCACCTGCGTCTGAAACCTCTGTGTCACATTAAATACCATTGCGCTGAATCCTCTGTGTCCTCGTCTGTGTCTGACAGAAGACCAGACCTCATGCAGAGCTCTTCAGATACAGGCGAGAACCGCACCGCGAATCCCTTCACTGAACTGGTTCACGCTGTACGGTCCTCACTCATACAACAAGCTCAACTTTCCTCACCGGCTGTCAACAGTTCAAACACCGCTACAACTCCGGTCACTTCTTCAGTTGCCCCTGCGAGTCCCATGGCCAAACCAGCGACATACAGCGGCACGGCGGAGGATTGCAGCGGGTTCCTGCTACAGTGTTCCCTCTACATGGAGTCCAACGCTCACCTATTCACCACTGAACGCAGTCGAGTCGCATTCATCATCAACCTGCTCACAGGTAAAGCTCTCCAATGGGCTCAATCTCTCTGGGAGTCGAACTTATCTGCCACTGGATTGGTTTCTGATTTCTGTTCTCAGCTAAAATCTGTCTTTGGTCAACAAACTTCTGTATTATCTGTTCATGATCAACTATTCACAATCTGCCAACAGAGAGATGAATCCGTGAGTGATTATGCCATACGCTTCCGTACCCTCGCTTAGATAAGCGGCTGGAATGAAACTGCCTTAATTACAGCATATCGCCACGGGTTATGTGACAAAATACAAAGTTTGATTGTTGTATATGAAAATTCTCTGGGACTTGAGTGTCTTATTCAGAAATCCATCAGAGTCGCCCAGAGACTCACTGCCTGTCATCAACTCACTCCCGCTGTACTTCCTCCACCCGCTATACCATCTGTCGCTCCTCCAGCACCAGAACCCATGCAGGTGGACTCAAACCACCTATCCACATCGGAACGTCAGCGGAGGATTAACACCGGGCTGTGTCTCTATTGTGGGGGAGATGGACACCTCTTACCATCATGTCCAGTATGGCCTCCACGCCCAGCGGTGAGTACCATCCATATACCACCTCAAACTGCTCCTCTGACTAAAACCTGGGTTACTCTAAGACATCTCCATTCTTCTGTTTCAGTACAAGCCTTCATCGACTCCGGTTCGGCGGGGAACTTCATCAACCAGCAAACATTAACTCGTCTAAGTGCCAAGCATCATCGAAGCCCCGTCAACCTCAAAGTAACAACGATACAGGGAAAGCCGCTGGGCAAAGGTCTTGTCCGCTATTTCTCCCCCACAATCATCCTCCGTGTGGGACTCCTGCATGAGGAGGACATCACGTTTATGGTGCTGGAGGAATCCACCGCAGACATCATCCTGGGACGCCCCTGGCTTAACCAACACCAACCTCACATCCATTGGCCCACAGGTGAGATCCTGAAATGGGGAAAGTCTTGTAATCCTACCTGCATCAATCCACCAGTTAAAATTCCCAAGGTCATTCCTTCCATCAAGAAGTCATTCCTACCGGTCCAGTCCACATCAGTGGAAAGCCCCGAAACTAAGGTGGATCCTATCATCCCTCCGGAATATCGGGCGTTCCAGAATGTGTTCAGTAAGCGGTTGGCAACGAAACTTCCACCTCATAGGCCATGGGATTGCGCCATTGACCTCCTGCCTGGAGCAACCCTTCCCAAGGGACGAGTCTATCCTCTGTCCATTCCGGAGCAGAAGGCCATGGAGGAGTACGTACAGGAAGCCCTCACTCAAGAATTCATCCGACCATCTACTTCCCCTGCCGCTTCCAGCTTTTTCTTCATGGCCAAGAAGGACGGAGGCTTGAGGCCGTGTATCGACTATCGCCATCTCAACTCTCAAACCGTCAAATTCAGTTATCCTCTTCCCCTGGTCCCAGCGGCGTTAGAACAACTACGCGGAGCCAAAATCTTCACAAAACTGGACTTGAGGAGCGCCTATAACCTGATCCGCATCCGGAAGGGGGACGAGTGGAAGACTGCTTTCATCACTCCTTCCGGGCACTATGAATACAGGGTCATGCCGTATGGGTTATCCAACAGTCCATCCGTCTTCCAAAATTATATGAATGAAGTCTTCAGAGAATACCTTAATCAGTTCGTAATTGTCTACATCGACGATATCCTCATTTACTCCACATCCAAGGAGGAACACATCCAACATGTCACACTCGTACTCCGAAAACTCCGGGAACACCATCTATACCTCAAGTCAGAAAAATGTGAGTTCCACACGCCCTCAGTCCAGTTCCTGGGATACATCATCGACCCACGTGGCATGAAGATGGACCAGGGGAAGGTGGACGTCATCACACACTGGCCTCAACCTGGCTCCATTAAAGAACTCCAACGCTTCCTGGGCTTTGCCAACTTTTATAGAAGATTCATAAAAAATTACAGTTCACTCAGCTCACCCCTAACTTCTCTCCTCCAGAACTGGCCTAAGTCTCTGTCCTGGAACCCCGTGGCCACTGAAGCTTTCCACCAACTTAAACAAGCCTTCAAGACTGCTCCGATCCTAGTTCACCCTGATCCCAAACGACAGTTCATCGTGGAAGTGGACGCCTCATCAACCTGGGTCGGAGCAGTACTTTCCCAGCGGCAGGGGGATCCTCCACGACTCCATCCATGTGCCTTCTTCTCGAAGAAGCTATCCCCGGCGGAGCAGAATTATGACATTGGTAACCGTGAACTACTGGCCATCAAGCTGGCTCTGGAAGAGTGGCGTCATTGGCTGGAGGGAGCCCAGTTCCCTTTCGAGGTAGTAACCGACCACCGGAACCTGGAATACCTCCGTGAAGCTAAGAGACTGAATCATCGCCAAGCTAGATGGGCCTTATTCTTCACGAGATTCGACTTTAAAGTCACTTATTGCCCTGGCTCCCAGAACAGTAGAGCTGATGCCCTCTCCTGTCTTCATCAGGCAGATCCAGAACCCGAATCTCCTGAACCAATCCTCCCTCCAGCCATGATTGTAAGTCCCATTCAATGGAATATTGATCGTCTGATTGAACAAGAAAACCTTCAACGCTCTGCTCCGCCGGGAGGTCCAGAAGGGAAACTCTTCGTCCCTCCTCAACATCGGATTACCCTCCTGGACTTAGCTCATACCTCTCCGGGATCTGGACATCCAGGCAGGAGGCGGACACTCTCGATCCTACAACAGCGTTACTGGTGGCCATCGATGGCTCTGGATACTGCCTGTTACCTCAAAGGATGCTCCATCTGCGCCATAGCAGACACCCCTAGGAGATTCCCGGAAGTTAAACTGGTGCCTCTGCCCATTCCTGAACGTCCTTGGACCCATATTGGCATAGATTTCATGACTGACCTCCCTCCTTCTCAAGGCAACACCTGTGTTCTGGTAGTGGTCGACAGGTTTTCGAAGTCATGCAAACTCATCCCTCTCAAAGGACTTCCCACTGTGTTTGAAGTGGCAGAGGCACTATTCAACAATGTATTCCGTCACTTTGGCATTCCAGAGGACATCGTCTCCGACAGGGGTCCCCAATTCATCTCCAGAGTCTGGTCAGCTTTCTTCCGTCTTCTAGGGGTGTCCGTCAAGGCAAGGCAAGGCAAGTTTATTTATATAGCACATTTCATACACAATGGTAATTCAAAGTGCTTTACATCAAAGAAAGTAAAATAATCATGAAAAATAAGAAAAAAATAAAAATAAAACAAGCAATTTTAAAACTTTTAAAATTATTAAAACATTTACTTAAAATCAATTTAAAAACAGTTAGAAATTGATTTTATATAAAATAAAACAGTGAAGATATAGTGCAATCAGTTCGGACATAGCACAGTGCTCATTCAATAAATGCACAACTAAACAGATGGGTTTTAAGTCTAGATTTAAATGTGACTAGTGTTTTAGCACATCTGATCTCTTCTGGAAGCTGATTCCAACTGCGGGCAGAATAGTAACTAAAGGCGGACTCCCCTTGTTTTGTGTGAACCTTTGGTATTTCTAACTGACTCGATCCTAGTGATCTGAGTGCTCTGTTAGGTTTATATTCAGTGAGCATATCTGAAATATATTTCGGTCCTAGGTCATGCAGTGACTTATATACGAGTAAAAGTATTTTAAAATCAATCCTAAATGTAACTGGAAGCCAGTGTAAGGACCTGAGGACTGGTGTGATATGCTCAGATTTTCTGGTTCTAGTCAGAATCCTGGCAGCAGCGTTCTGGATGAGCTGCAGCTGTCTAATGGTCTTTTTGGGAAGGCCAGTGAGGAGCCCATTACAATAGTCCACCCTGCTGGTGATAAAGGCATGAACTAGTTTCTCCAAGTCTTGACTGGAAACAAAACATCTAATTCTTGCAATGTTTTTTAAATGATAGTATGCTGATTTAGTTACTGCTTTGACATGACTACTGAAACTAAGGTCTGTGTCCAGAATCACACCAAGATTCCTGACTTGTTTTTTAGTTGTATGACCCCTAGAGTCAAGGTATGCATTCACCTTGAACACTTCATCTTTGTTTCCAAATGCAATGACTTCAGTTTTTTCCTTTTTTAACTGAAGAAAGTTCTGGCACATCCAACTATTAATTTCATCAATGCATTGGCAGAGGGAGTCAATTGGGCTGTAGTCATTTGGAAATAAGGCTAGGTAAATCTGGGTATCATCAGCATAGCTGTGATAGGCAATTTGGTTATTTCTCATTATTTGACTCAGTGGAAGCATATACAGGCTAAACAAGAGCGGTGCAAGAATTGAGCCTTGTGGGACTCCGCATGTCATGGACGTCCACTTAGACTTATGCTCTCCTAGACTCACATAATAGCCTCTCCCTTCTAAGTATGACCTGAACCATTTGAGTACCATCCCAGAAAGCCCTACCCAGTTTTCCAGTCTCTCTAGTAGTATGTTATGATCGACAGTGTCAAACGCAGCACTGAGATCTAGCAATACCAGCACCGATATTTTGCCAGAGTCGCAATTTAAGCGAATATCATTTATTATCTTAATGAGTGCTGTCTCTGTGCTGTGATGCGGCCGAAAACCAGATTGAAAATTGTCCAGGTATCCATTTGAGTTTAAGTATTTGTTCATCTGATTAAAAACTACCTTTTCTATAATTTTGCCTATAAAAGGAAGATTAGATATTGGTCTGAAATTGCTCAAAATTGTGTTATCAAGATTGCTCTTTTTCAGGAGGGGCTTAACAACTGCAGTTTTTAGGGAGTTTGGAAATGTCCCAGAAAGAATGAGGCATTCACCACTTCTAAAAGATCTGCTTCTAAGCAGTTAAGCACACTTTTGAAAAAAGATGTGGGAAGTGTGTCAAGACAGCAGGTTGATGATTTTAGGTTCTGCACTATGTCTTCCAGAATTTTGCTATCAATTGTTTCAAAAATAGACATAGTATCTTTTTGATATTGTGGCCGAATCTGTCTGACCTCTGCATTATTTGAGGATGTGCTAATCGTCTTCCTGATATTAATGATCTTCTCAGAAAAGAAGGAAGCAAACTCATTGCATTTGCTGTCTGATAGCATTTCACTGGGAATCTGACTTTGGGGGTTTGTCAGTCTCTCAACAGTGGCAAAAAGAGTACAAGTGTTATTTACAAGTTACTGTTTATAAGGTTTGAGAAGAAGTTCTGTCTATCTGTGGCTAGTTTAACATTATAAGCATGAAGGCTGTCTTTATAGATGCTATAGTGAATTTCAAGTTTTGTCTTCCGCCACATCCTCTCTGCTTTTCTCCATTGTCTTTTCATAGTCTGAACTGCTGTTGATCTTCTCCAAACTGATTTCTGTCTGTTTGTTTTCTTACTGACTATTATTGGAGCAATATCATCAATAACATTCTTAACTTTTGAGTTGAAGGAATCAAGGAGAATATCAACAGAGTCTGCAGAAATGCTTGGTGTTAAAGATATAGCCTCCGTAAATAGTACACGTGTGTTCTCGTTTATGCATCTCCTTCTGACAGAGACAGATCTAGATTCAGTGGTAGCAGAGATCAATATATCAAAGAAAATACAGAAGTGATCAGATAGTGCTACGTCCTTAATAACAATGGATGAAATGTTTAGACCCCTACTGATGATTAGATCCAGAGTGTGTCCACCTTTGTGTGTGGGTCCATGCACATGCTGAATCAGGTCAAAAGTGTTTAAAACCGTTATCATTTCTTTTGTAGTTTTGTTTTCTGCATTATCTATGTGAATATTAAAATCCCCTGCTATTGCAAAACAGTCAAACTCTGAGGAAATCATTGATAACATTTCTGTGACCTCTTCAACAAAGGCTGGAGAGTATTTTAGAGGCCTGTAAATAATAATAAACAGAATGTGTGGAGCACCTTTCAGCACAATCCCTAGATATTCGAAAGACAAGTACTGACCAAATGACACTTGCTTGCATTGATAGACATCTTTAAATAGAGCAGCTACACCCCCACCTCTTCTAACAGTCCTGCAAACACTCATGTAAGTGAAGTTAGGAGGGGCTGCTTCATTTAGGATTGTTGCACTGCAGCTGTCTTCTAGCCATGTTTCGTTTAGAAACATAAAAATCCAGATTGTTTGTGGTTATAAAGTCATTGATTAGAAATGATTTATTTTTTAGTGAGCGAATGTTTAAAAGTGCTAACTTGATGGCAGTGCTTTGTGTCTTTACATCAATCTTAGTTTGATGCATATCAGATTAGATGAGTTTGCCCTTCGGTTTGAGATGGCCTTAGATTTTCTATCACGTGATAAAACTGAAATAGAGAAAGCTACAGGCACACTGGGTTCCCACTTGTTCTGTAAGCATTTGTGAATGTTGCTGCTATTATAACGGGGACCCGACACATATCACTGAGAGCTGCTATCAGTTGTTTTTGGTTCACCTTCAGCAGATAGAGGGTTTGGGCCCTGGCGTTGTGGCAGCGGTCGGAGAGCTCTCACAGGAACAGGGCCCACAGTCTTTGGTTGTTGGGGGGCCCGCCGTTTTTTTGTCAGCCTCTCTTCAGGATACCATCCACAGACCAACGGCCAGACAGAGCGTAAGATACAAGAGATTGGGAGGTTCCTGAGGGCCGTAACCAGGACTGTTGGAGCCAGTACCTACCCTGGGCGGAATACGCTCAGAACTCCCTCCAGCAATCTACCACCGGGCTCACCCCCTTCCAATGTGTCCTCGGATACCAGCCTCCACTCTTCCCATGGTCGGGTGAGCCCTCGGAGGTCCCAGCGGTAGATCACTGGTTCTGACAGAGCGAGAGGGTCTGGGACTCGACTCACGTGCATCTCCAGTGGGCAGTGCGGAGGCATAAGGAGCAAGCGGACGCTCGTCGAAGACCTACACCGCAATACCAACCTGGACAGCGAGTCTGGCTCTCGACGAGGGACATCCGCCTCCGGCTGCCCTGCCGTAAGCTGAGTCCCCGATACATCGGACCATTCACGATTGAACGGCAACTGAACGAAGTGACCTATAGACTCCAGCTACCTGCACAGTACCGTATCTCACCTTCATTCCATGTTTCACTCCTCAAACCCTTCACTGAACCTTTGTCTCCTCCATCCACAGAGCCTGGTGATGATGCCGTACCTCCTCCTCCAGCCATCGAAGAAGACAACGACATCTTCCGGGTGAGAGCTATCCTCGACTCTCGACAAAGGGGTCCTCAACTGGAGTACCTTGTAGACTGGGAGAACTATGGCCCGGAGGAGCGCTGCTGGGTTAATCGTAATGACATCCTAGACCCCAGTCTTCTCACTGACTTTCACCGAGACCATCCAGACCGCCCCGCTCCCCGTGGCCGAGGTAGACCCCGTCGTCGCACAAGATCCCAGCCGTCAGGAGCCACCCGTGGAGGAGGGGGTACTGTCACAGCCACACCTTCTACACTCCCGGAATCGGACACTGACGCCACACCCACTCGTCCCCAATCACCAGAATTCTGAACACCTGTGCATCATCACCAGTGCCACATATAAAGCCATCCGTCACCATCACCCAGTGTCTGGTCTTGCACCGATCTCCTCACCCTAACCAAACCGCCTATCGGATATCCTACCTGATCCTCTGAACCCTCGTCTTCATCATCTGTGTTCCTGTGCCCATCGTCTTCGTCTGAGTCATCATCTGTGTCACCATCACCTAAGGAAAGTTGTATTATCACTGTGTCATCTTCGTGTCAAGATTCACCTGCGTCTGAAACCTCTGTGTCACATTAAATACCATTGCGCTGAATCCTCTGTGTCCTCGTCTGTGTCTGACACAGGTCTTCAGATTAGAATTCATTAGGAATTAAATAATTTTTATAAATTTCATATAATCAGAGTATAAGAAAATATGTTTTATATAGGACAAGACAATTATTGTTACAAATAATTATCTGTCATGCTGTTGATAAACACCGTAATAGGCTAATGTGTCTGCTGTGTGTATTTAAATTTTTACGAAACTTTATTTTTCTTTAATACATTGCAAAGCATAAACTTTCCCTCCCCTTTATTTCAGGAAAATATGCTGCTCCTTTTAAAGTGAAGAAATCTAAACTTTATTTTTACTGGCTAGTGATGATTCTGAAAGCATATACCTGTAATCTGCTGCTATAATAACAAAAGCAATTTCATGCGCATTGTGCTCTTGTTTTAGTGCAGCTGTTAAGATTGTGGTTATTTCAGCAAAAAGTTTCATACATAGTAACAGAGTTAAACTTGTATATATCATTAAGTGGTATTATTTAGAGATCAGTGATGCGCACACATTTTAGACTTTTTTTTTTTTAAAATGTTTTTACTCCGTCCATGTAATAAATGCACATCTTTGAAAAAGCCACGTTGTAAGCGTGGCATAATGCATTAAAATGTCTTTTAAAAAGACTAAACCCAATTTTTAATAAAGCATTCTATATACAGGCAGTAGGTTATGGGAGGCAAATGCTTAATGCGTAGGCTAATTTGTTTACTGAATCTTTTTAAAACGCTATTTTAATGCATTAAGCCATCAAAACTCCCATCGAATGAGAATCGTATGATAAGTGTTCATGTCTTCAATATTGACACAATAAGGTGGCATTTGTTTAATAGGTTTCTTTTTTTTTTTTTTTTTTAGTTCAGTACCTGCGTAGGTTAATATAACAAAGAGAGACCACTTTCACATTCACTTATTTGTCAGTTATAACTGAGTTATTAGCATAAATCACAAGTTAAGCTGCTACTTCAAGCTTTTGATTCAGCAAAGCACACATTTTTGCTGTGAAACAAACTACTTTGAATTTTTAAGGGTCAAGAGACTTATTAATCACACAAGATGCCACCATAATTGTGGTCAAGGTTTGCTTTAAAGAAAAAAAATCTGTATATTTCATCTAAGGCTGTGGCTGTAGTTAGTTGTAGTTCTTATTTAACTTTTCTTCAGTGATGTTGATTGTTAACAGCAGATGTTCATCACTTATGTGCAATCATCATTTAATTAATCACTTAATTATCTCATTAACTTTAACTCTTTGAGGACTAGCGATTTGACTTCAGACTTCATTTGTGACTTGAAAGGAATAACTTTGTTCATGAGTGGAGCAAAAATATGTCAGGACTTTTAGGGGGCTTTCACACTGGCAGTTTAGTGTGGAACGGGGCACGGTTCGCATTAAAAATCGCTAATGTGAACGCTGTCATCGGACCCTGGTGCGCACTGGGGTACCGAACCAGAGACTACCTGGAGAAGGTGGTCTGAGTTCGGTTGCTCTCGGACTGTGGTGCCGTTCTCCTGAATGTGCAAGCAACACAGACTCGGGTGCGCACTTGTTCAGGAAGTAAAGTATCCTGCCGATGCGTAACACTGTCGATAACATTGTTTCCTCAAACAAGAGAAAGCCGAGGTTGAATCCACACATTCCTCAAAGTCTAAATTTTATTAATTAAAATTAAATAATTAAAATTAATTACTATGCTGTGCATTATAGAACCAAAATAACAAAAAAAGTTACAACTATGCTCAATTGCAAACGAGCCCAGTTTTTTAAGCCCTCTTGTTCTTTGGCCCCTGGACTACCCTCATCTGGTCAAAATAACCCAACCGCTGGGGCAGAACAACCAGCTCTGGGTTATATTTAACCCAGCATTTTTTAGAGTGATCTCTCATATTTCTCATGAGGTTACTTATCAAATAGAGATTTTAGTTTGAGTGTCCTGCTTCTCACACTTGTCCCCTGAGACCAAACTCTAACAATCACTGTCTTATGAATTAATCTTTCACTAATTGGACTACTAACACGCATCATATGATCGAAATGTTTGAGCTTGTATTGAGACATTTGACTCGGTGCACACTTTGTAAAGTTGGAGCTGCTGTGACACTGTACAAATGCTTGCAGTGTGAAAACAGTGTCATCTTTGGTTCCTGCTCTTGTTGCTCTGTCTGGTTTTGGATTAGCCTTTAGCCTGTGATATATGCCCTGTTGTTATTGTCTGGACTGATAACTTGTGTATATGATTGTGGATTATAATATTAATGAAATATATTACCTTTGGATCCTCTACCTTTGTGTCACCGTGCAGTTCATGACGGTTGCATACTGTATACAGTGCTGGGCAATGAAGAGAAACTTAAACTAGTAGCTGTTTAAAATTAGCACTAAGTATTGACATCGAGGCTCAACTGCTCCTCAGACAGCAGGGGTTTGAGTCTGACTGAAGGTACTTTCTGGTGAGTCAATAAAGAGATCTCCCATGTTCCTCACACCACATTCTCAAGACCAGAAAGAATAATTTAGAAGAAGTCTCACAAGCGTCTCCTGATGTCTCAACAGTCTCTCTCTTGTTTCTCCAGCGTCTCTTTCAGAGGCCTTCAACATCGACACTGAACATCCACTGAGATTTAACGGCACGCCGGAAGATTTCTTTGGTTACAGCGTTTATCAGACTGAGTTTGGAAACAGGAAGCAGTGAGTCAGACACACATTGGTTGTTAGGGTGTTCTGTGTGGTTGCTAGGTGTTTCCTGATGGTCTTGAATGTCTGATTGGTTGTGTTTCTCAGGATCATTGTTGGAGCTCCATTGGAAGGAAACTCAACAGGGGAGATGTACAGCTGCACAGCAGATCTGCAGTCCTGCAAACGGCTGCAGCGTCCAGGTATCAGCATCACAGCCATCTTTCAGTAACTGCTCTAGACTTTCACTGCTTTACAGGTGCTGGTCACATAAGTAGAATAGCATCAAAAAGTTGATCACTAATTCCATTCAAAAACTGAAACTTGTACATTATTTTCATTCATTACACAAAGACTGATATGTTTCAAATGTTTATTGCTTTTAATTTTGATGATTATCACTGACAACTAAGGAAAATCCCAAATTCAGTATCTCAGAAAATTAGAATATAACTTAAGACCAATTCAAAGAAAGGATTTTTAGAAATATTGGTCAACTGAAAAATATGAGCATGTACATCACTCAATACTTAGTTGGGGCTCCTTTTGCCTGAATTACTGCAGCAGTGCGGCGTGGCATGGAGTCGATCAGTCTGTGGCACTGCTCAGGTGTTATGAGAGCCCAGGTTGCTCTGATAGTGGTCTTCAGCTCTTCTGCATTCTTGGGTCTGGGATATCGCATCTTCCTCTTCACAATACCCCATAGACAAGGAATGTGACAGCTGAAAACCAATGTCTTGCATACAGAACTAGACTGAGAGACCATTTAAAGGCTTTGCAGGTGTTTTGAGTTAATAAGCTGAATAGAGTGTGGCACCAGGTGTCTTCAATATTGAACCTTTTCACAATATTCTAATTTTCTGAGATTTGGGATTTTCCTTAGTTGTCAGTTATGATTATCAAAATTAAAAGAAATAAACATTTGAAATGTATCAATCTGTGTGAAATGACTGGATATAATGTACAAGTTTTACTTTTTGAATAGAATTATTGAAATCTACTTTTTGATGATATTCTAATTATATGACCAACACATGTATACTGACCCTCTCTCTCTCTCTCTCTCTCTCTCTGGGGTTTGACAGGTTCAGAGAGCGTCCGCTTCTTCGGCATGTCTGCTGCTGTGTCTTCTGCTGCTCTCACTGTAAGTTCAGAGTCTCTGACAGTCAGACCTCCTTCATGAAATGCTAATGATGTGTGTCTCTTTCTCAGAGCTGCAGTCCGTATGTTCCTCATGAGTGTGATGGAAACTCGTATCTGAACGGTGTTTGTTATCAGTTCAACAGCAGCTTACAGATCGTCTCTAACTTCAACGCCGCTTACCAAGGTCTGAAGAGTCTCACACAATCCAAGGCGTCATTCAGTTTAACCATCTCAGACTCTAACACTGTAAACCCTGTGTTGCTTTATTTAATTTCTTTTGGAGATCTATTAGTTGATAACTGAATTAAAGATTAAATACATGATATTATGTTATACTTGTTATATTAGAAGTAACAACAGAGTTTGTGTATGTTGTGGTGTTTCTGCAGAATGCACCAATAGAGAAGTCAATCTGGTGTTTCTCTTTGATGGATCCGCCAGTATGAAAGCCCACGAGTTTGAAATGAACAAAAATTTTATTAAAGAAGTTATGAAAAAACTTTCTAACTCATCTATAAAGGTAAAATAATACATCAGCTAATAATGTGGAATATCACCAAAAATCTGATCACTAACCAGCAGAATCAGCATGTGAATGTCCATATTATAAACATGTGTAATGAGGTGTGAACATTACGTCTAATGATGATAATGTTGTTGTTGTTCGTTGTCAGTTTGCTGCTGTTCAGTTTTCAATAGATGTACGAACTGTGTTTGACTTCAACGATTATCAGAACGGCTCCGCGGAAGAGAAACTCATGAAAGAGAAACACATGAAATCTCTCACAAGAACATATAAAGCAATCAACTACATTCTGTGAGTGAAACCTTCATATGATCATGAGCATTCACTGAATTACACAAGAAAAGTTTCTAATTGTTGCTATCAAAAAATAAATAATTATATATATATATATATATATATATATATATATATATATATATATATATATATATATATATATATATATATATATATATATATATATATATATATATATATATATATATATATAGTACAGACCAAAAGTTTGGAAACAAGTTTCTTCTGCTCATCAAGCCTGCATTTATTTGATCAAAAATACAGAAAAAACAGTAATATTGTGAAATATTATTACAACTTAAAATAATAGTTTTCTATTTGAATATACTTTAAAAAATAATTTATTCCTGTGATGCAAAGCTGAATTTTCAGCATCATTACTCCAGCCTTCAGTGTCACGTCACATCCAGTCGATCACATGATCATTTAGAAATCATTCTAATATTCTGATTTATTATGAGTGTTGGAAACAATTCTGCTGTCTAATATATATTTGATGAATAAGAGGTTAAAAAGTGCATTTATTCAAAATAAAAAAACAATTCTAATAATATATATTCTAATAATATATTTTCTTTACTATCACTTTTTATCAATTTAACAAATCCTTGCTGAATAAAAGTATTGATTTTATAAAAAAAAAAAAAAAATTACTGAACCCAAATTACTGACCAGTAGTGTACATTGTTATTACGAAATATTTATATTTTAAAAACATAGCTTCTTTTTTTTTTTTTTTTTTTTTTTACTTTTTATTCATCAAAGTATCCTAAAAAAGTATCACATGTTCTGAAAAAATATTAAGCAGCAGAACTGTTTCCAACTTTGATAATGAATCATCATATTAAAATGATTTCTAAAGGATCATGTGATAATGATCCTAAAAATTCAGCTTTGCATCACAGAAATAAATGATAATTTAAAGTATAATAAATTTAATAACAATTATTTTAAATTGTAATAATATATCACAATATAACATTTTTTTCTGTATTTTTGATCAAATAAATGCAGGCTTGATGAGCAGAAGAAACTTCTTTCAAAAACATTAAAAATAGTAATGTTTCCAAACTTTTGGTCTGTACTGTATGTGTATATATATATATTTATATCTCAAACACAGTTTGTCATTCTTTAAGTTAAAAGTAAAATAAAAAAATTGCATGCAGACACATTGACCCTGAGGCTGAAATCTGTTCATATGTCATGATTTATGATTTATGTCATCAGAAAGAATCTGCTGAATAGCGTGTCGTCTGGAGCCGATCCCTATGCTCAGAAAGTTCTGGTGATCATCACAGATGGAGATCCCAGTGATAATGATGATGATTATGTCCTCAAGAGATGTGATGAGCAGAATATCCTCCGTTACGTCATCGGGGTGCGTTTCTCTAAAGCTCGAGCATGTCATTTATTCTGTATGCTCAGATAGTTTGGTGATTTTGTGTCTCTAGTCACACAGAAATGACACGCCTCACACTGTTTTTCAGGTGGGAAATTTAGATTTAACTGAACTCTCTCAGATGGCGTCAGAACCAAAACAGAACAACACATTATACATTCAAAACTACAGAGGACTCGAAGGACTTCTTGACAACCTGCAAGAAAAGATCCACAATATTGAAGGTAAGATGTACATGTACAGAAAATGGACAGTAAATAAAAGTTTTAAATTGAAGCAGCTAATGAAGAATCCACAGATGGTTGTAAGATTTTCTTTTGTGTTTTGGGGTTGATAGAAGCTCACAGAAGAAGTAGACAGAGAGATTTATCACAGAGTGGATTCAGTGTCGTCTACCAGGAGGTGAGAGATATGAATGATTTAAAGTACATTTTTAGGGCCCGAGCACTGCACTGCAAGGACCCTATTGGAATTGCTCCGTTTATAAGTATTTATTTTCTTTGTTGATTCAAGATCTCCAGAGCTATAGTTTGCCAGCCTCTGGCAGTTCTTGAGGGAAATGCAGGGGGTTTGTGAGTTGATTTAAAAGCTAATGATAATATCAAGAAAAAAATTATATATATATATATATATATATATATATATATATATATATATATATATAATGTTTTTTTTTTTTTTAAGAAAACGAATCAAAAACAATTGAAATTTATTTGTGAACATTAACCATTATTCCGAGAACTCTAAACATGAATTTGCCGTTTGCAGTCGTGAAACGCCAGTTTCAGCAGCAGTTCTTTCCACAGTTTTGAAAATGCTCAGAAAGTGGCTTTTGTTGAGTTAAAACCATGAACCAGTTGAAAATCAGTGCAAATATGTGAGGATTCAAATCAGTTGAGATATTAAAAGATGATATAAAAGAGGCACTTATGGTTGCTCAGAAGAACATTGATGCTAGTCAGCTCAGCAACATCAGGTTGTCCTGCAGATCCGAAACTGTTGAATCGTTGAACAGAGTCCCTGAGTCAACCGGACAGGAGCAATTTGGTTCAAGGAATGATTGTACCAAGGAGAAAAGCAGTGTAAGCAGTCCAGATGAAGGACAGAGTTGTGATTCTCTCAGTTCTGTTTCTGAGGCAGTTTGCCATAGTGACCATTGTGTTTCAAAAGTTGGTGTATACTATCCCTGAAATAGTCAAAATGTGTCTAGTTCAGGGGGGAGAATGTAACTGGTATGTATAATTAACTGTCAATTTAAATTGCTTTCTTTACTTTCCTACATAGTATTCTTATATATATGTTTATGCTCTTTACACCGCTATAAATTGTTTCATAATAAGAAAGGGTTAGTGAACGCCACACAATTTAAAGGTCCCATGACATGAAAATTTCACTTTATGAGGTTTTTTAACATTAATATGAGTTTCCCTAGCTGTCTACGATCCCCCAGTGGCTAGAAATTTTGATAGATGTAAACCAAGCACAGGCGTTACAAACAGACGTTTACGATACTGATTCGACAACACCGGCACAAACAGTGAGTAACAGTCTCCATTAATGCCTGATCTGTGATCAGTGATTTCTGATGTGTAGCTAATTATTCAAGTTCATACAGAGTTTCTTTCTAAATCGTTTAATACTGTTTATGCATCAGCGAATCAAGCCACTGACTAAACAATCAACTTCATGTTGTTTCTCTTAGTAGCATGAAACAAATGTTATTTAAATTGTGATTTAACTACAGAGAGCGATTTAAAGAAGCTCCCTTTATATTGTTCAGAGCTGTCAAACACACATCGCGAGTATATCTGCACACTTGCCCAAACTGCCGTTATAATCAATGATGCTGTTATGCTGCACAGCGAAGCTCTTACTGTATTCATGTCGATATTGTGTTTGCTGTTAGTTGTGGTGAAAGCATTTTGTGAGAGAAAACATGTTGCAATGACAAGATCACTGCATTCACTCGATAAACAGACTCTGTCTATTCGATGCTCATCACGGCAGCCTTTCATGTGATGGGAAGAGATTTAAAAAAAATGCTATAATCAACACTTCCACAATTCGTTAATCTCAACAGTTGTAATAGTAAAAAAAAAAAAAAAAAATCTAGCAAATGTATTTGAGAGGGGTTCACAGTCTCACAGCAAACATGCCCCTTCAAACAGAGCATTCAAGTCAGAGGGCTAAAAAGCAAAATTTCGCAAATAGAAGTCCGTTTTGCCTCATCTATGTGTTACATTTGACAGCTGCAGTCTGGGAAAATGAAAGAAAAACACTATAGTTAAAATATTTAATATTCACAGATGAAAGTTTGGTACTTATGAAGTTATGTGCATTTATTAGAACAAATTCAAGCAGGATAAATGTCAAGCCGGTTCCTGAGCTTATATTTTCTCTAAGCTACATAGTATTAAACCATATTTTAGATTTGACACATTTAGAAGGTGTGCAGTATTATTTATATTATATTAATTATGTGTTATATTATTCAAAATAAATTGTGGTTTACTTTACATCGGAGCATTAAAAGTGGTATTTTAGTGAGCTAGGCTACATGGATTAATATGCAAAATGTCAATATTTTCATATATTAGGCCTATATTTTAATTTATATCTTAAAATTCCTTTAATAAAACAACATGCATTTTTGTTATTAGTTACAAGTGATGCACGTGTCAATGTATAAATAACTCGCACCCGACCGACTTTTTCAACTAACTGCAACTCGGACCGCAAAAAAATAAAAATTAATTTTGCCCATTAATCCATGTAGCCTAGCTCACTAAAATAGGTTACCACTTTTAATGCTCCGATGCATTACCTGTTGCCGTAGTCAAGCAGCCGGAGATGCTGATGGAGAAAATCCAGAAGATGACGTGGTCTACGAGCGATTGAAGAGGAAGAATCAGTAACAGAAGAGAACGTAGGATACGAGCAGCTCAGTCGGTAGTAGAGAAACTCCAACAATTCAAACGTGAATCCGAGGAAGAAGGTTAATTCATCGACATGAACACAAAATGCCAGAAGATCATGAGTTCATTGTATGGACTGATTTTTGTCTTCCTTTGAAGGAAGACTTTGGATAAGGATACACTTTGGATAAGTGTCTGAAATGTTTGGATTCAGAATCCTAAAATGTTCATAGCACATTGTTATTTGTTCTATTTTGTTTAGTGGCTGATGTTCATTACAGCCAAGAGGATATTACACAGAAAATCGATATATTAAAAGATTTAAGCGATTCTTATATCAGATCAAGTATCTCACGAGCATTTGTCAGAAAAGAAAGATAAAGGTAGATATTTCCTCATTAAAGGGAGGATAAATGGATTTTTAGTAACTATACTTAACATCTACACCCCTCTGGGTAGTAAATGGTCATTTTTACAGCAAATATTTAATATGATAAATATGATATCTATTTAATATGATTTAATATGATATCTACAAAATCTGAGGGCATACTTATAAGTGGAGGAGATATGAATATTCATTTGTCAAAACTGGAATATTCAGGGAAAAATCCTATACTTCAAAACCGGGTAAGCAAGAAAGTCAATATCATGTTAAGAGAAAGTGGTATCATTGATATTTGGAGAAATTTTTATCCAAGTGGAAAATATTATACACATTTTTATATAGCTCCACATTAAACATGTGCTCTCCAAATTAAACATTGGGCTCTCCAAAAGGGGGAGATTCCCCCATCCTAGAGGGAAGCTACAATAACGATAATTGTGTAAAAACCATCGGCCAATTTCGGTTTTAAACCTAGATTATAAAATATACACATCGATTTTGGCTAAAAGACTGGAGACTGTATTGCCTAACCTTATTCAATTAGACCAAACAGGGTTTATTTGTCAGAGACCGACACAAGATTGCATTAGACGAACATTGCTTATACATATTCTTATACAAATCTTATGGCATATACAACATCACAAGATAAATTCTTTGGGATTAGATGGCAATGGCGTTGGGCCAGCAGCCATCTTGGGCAGTGGCGATGGGCCGGCGGCCATCTTGGGCAGTGGCGACGAGCACCAGACTCGACTCTGAAGGGTCCACGAGCACCTGACTGTCACGGTAGGAAATCCAGTGTTTCCTCCGTGTCATGTTTTGTGGTTGTTTTTGTACTTACGTTGTCTCCATGTGCTCGTTTAGTTGATTGTCATCACCTGGGTGTTGATTGTCTCACTCCAGCTGATCTTCATCACACCTCAGCTACTTATACTCACCTCGCTCTCTCTCTGTTGTCAGATCCTCTCTCATGTCTCCGTGTCCTAGTTGGATTACCGTCTTCCGTGTTCGTGTGCTGGATTGGGTTCGTGTTGTCGTCCTCGTGTCAGTGTTCCGGTCTGTTCCTGGTTTCATCCATTGACCTCCTTCACCTGCACCATCGACTTCACCATCCCGCTCTTCTCACGCCACCGTAGACCTTCCTTGCCATTGCCAACATTCTGGACTCTCTTTCTAATAAACATCATCTGATTGCCTGCAATTGCTTCCTCCTCTTTTACCTGTCGTTACAGTAGGATCTGACCATCATGGAAGCAGCAGGCGATCGCTCCCCATCTCATCTGGAGGAATTTCTGCAGAGAGCCGTGGGTCGTATGGATCGCCAAGACAAGGCGATAGATGAGATGGGTCGAGCCTTCCAAGCAATGGTGACGAAGGTGTCCGAGCTCGCTCTCCAGACTCAACACCAACAACAACAGCCACCCGCTGCGCCTCCCACGCCACCCACACCGCCGATCGTCTCCGGGGGTATTTCCCAGCCCGAACCACGCCTCCCCATCCCTGAGAAATATGCGGGTGAGCCAGAGTTTTGTCGATCATTCCTGTCTCATTGTTCTCTGCACTTCGCCATGCAGCCCCGCACGTTCTACACCGAGGAAATGAAGGTGGCATTCGTCTTGTCACTACTGACGGGAAGGGCTGCCCTCTGGGGGACGGCGGTGTGGGAGAATCAAGACAGCTGCTGTGCCTCGTTCCACGCCCTTTCGGAGGAGATGAGACGGGTCTTCGACCGCTCCGTCGCCGGGAGGGAAGCGGCTAGACTTCTCACGGACCTACGTCAAGAAGACAGGTCCGTATCCGATTACTCGATTGAGTTCCGCACCCTGGCGGCGGAGTGTAAGTGGAACGAAGAGGCGCAGTGGGATCACTTCCTGCATGGGTTGGCTGACCGCATCCAACAGGAGATCCACGCCGTCGAGCTCCCCACTTCTCTCAATAGCCTGATTGATCTCACCATCAGAGTTGACAACCGACTCGATCAAGCCGCCAGACGGAGGGGGAGAGCAGTTCTCGCGAACAGACCGGAGGCTCAGTGTCAGCGCTCAGAGGTTGCGGTCAGCCCACCGGGAGATCTTGAACCCATGCAGGTGGGGCGAGCTCGGCTCTCCCGGGAGGAGAGGATCAGGCGGAGATCCCTGGGACTATGTTTATACTGCGGCAGCCAAGAACATCACATCCAGCGTTGTCCGGTAAAAGACCAAGCCCGATAGTAAAACGGAGGCTACTATCGGGTGGGATCTCTGCCAGGAAGACCTCATCTACATCGACACTCCTTCCGGTGAGTCTACGGTGGTCCACCCACGCACTCGATCATCACGCTTTGTTGGATTCTGGGGCAGAGGGTAGTTTCATGGACTTCAAGTTCGCTTGTAAGCTTAACATTCCTCTCACCTCTCTCAAACACCCCATTGCACCCTTTGCTCTCAACGGACACAGACTACCAGTCATCACACAGACCACCTTACCTGTTTCTCTCATCACATCTGGCAACCATACTGAGGAGATCTCATTTTACATCACGAACTCACCTCAATCCCCCATCGTTCTCGGTCACACCTGGCTTCAGAAACACAACCCCAGGATCAATTGGCGCCTTGGATCCGTGGTTAGCTGGAGCGAGGAATGTCATTTGTCTTGTCTTTTGTCTGCTGGTGTTAATGTTTCTGAGTCTGTGTTTCAGGGGGAAGCAGTGGATTTGGCTAGCGTGCCCGCGGAGTACCACGACCTGAAGGAGGTGTTCAGTAAGTCTCGTGCTGATTCTCTTCCTCCTCATCGTCCCTATGACTGTGCGATAGAGTTATTGCCAGGTACTTCTCCGCCTAAGGGCAAGTTATATTCTTTGTCTATTCCAGAGACGGCGGCCATGGAGAAATATATATCCAGTTCTCTAGCAACGGGGTTTATCCGCCCTTCTTCTTCTCCAGCGGGGGCGGGGTTCTTTTTTGTGGGAAAGAAGGACGGATCCTTGCGACCTTGCATTGACTACCGAGGGCTGAACAACATAACGGTAAAGAATACCTATCCTTTGCCGCTTATGTCTTCAGCTTTTGAGAGGTTGCAGGGAGCGTCCGTTTTCACTAAATTGGACTTACGTAATGCTTATCATTTGGTCCGCATCAGGGAGGGGGATGAGTGGAAGACTGCCTTTAACACCCCTAGAGGCCATTTTGAGTACTGCGTGATGCCGTTCGGGCTAACCAACTCGCCGGCAGTCTTTCAAGCACTCGTTAATGACGTGTTGCGAGACATGGTCGATCTGTTCATATATGTTTACCTGGATGACATATTGATTTTTTCTTCGTCTCTCCAGGAACACGGGCAACACGTACGACGAGTGCTTCTGCGGTTGCTAGAGAATGGATTGTTTGTCAAGGCGGAGAAATGCGTTTTTCATGCACAGTCTGTTTCTTTTCTAGGACACATCATTTCGACTGAGGGTGTTCGCATGGATCCTGAGAAGGTTAAGGCTGTGGTAAATTGGCCATCCCCAGAGTCTCGCAAGGCCCTGCAGAGATTTCTGGGGTTCGCCAATTTTTACCGGCGTTTCATTCGCAATTTCAGCCAACTAGCCGCTCCTCTGACCGCCTTGACCTCCCCTAGTTTGACGTTCAGGTGGTCAAACGCAGCTGAGGCTGCGTTTGCCAAACTGAAAAGCTGCTTTGTTTCAGCTCCCATTCTCGTCACCCCTGATCGCTCACGTCAATTCATAGTGGAGGTCGACGCGTCAGAGGTGGGGGTAGGAGCAGTGTTATCCCAACGCGCATCCTCAGACGGAAAGGTGCATCCATGCGCGTATTATTCTCACCGTTTATCTCCTGCAGAAGTTAATTATGACATTGGCAATCGAGAGTTGTTGGCAGTCAAACTTGCACTGGAAGAATGGCGTCACTGGCTTGAGGGGTCGGGTGTACCTTTCATTGTATGGACGGACCATAAGAATCTCGAATACATTAGAACCGCCAAAAGACTTAACTCCAGGCAGGCTCGGTGGGCATTGTTTTTCGGTCGTTTCGATTTTACACTTTCTTACCGGCCGGGTTCCAAAAACATCAAACCCGATGCTTTATCCCGTCTTTTTGAGCGTTCCGATCGTACTGCTACTCCCGAGCCCATTTTACCGGGGACCATCATTATCTCCGCGCTCAGATGGGAGGTCGAATCGAAGGTGTTGACTGCCTTAGAAGGGGTAACGCCCCCGGCTCGTTCTCCAGTGGGGTCATTGTTCCAGTGTTGCTTGTCACCCAGGGGTTAGTAGAACTAGATTTCTAGTCAAGCAACGATTTTGGTGGCCTGGTATGGCTCGTGACGTCCACGATTTCGTCTTGGCTTGTTCAGTTTGCGCTATTGGTAAGACTTCCAATCGACCTCCAGATGGGTTACTCTTACCGCTGTCTGTCCCTTCAAGACCCTGGTCCCACATTTCGCTAGATTTTATCACCGCCCTCCCGCCCTCTAAAGGCAATACGGTGATTTTAACCGTAGTGGACCGGTTCTCGAAGGCGACTCATTTTATTCCCTTGCCCAAATTACCTTCAGCCAAGGAAACAGCGGTAGCTGTCATTGACCACGTCTTCCGCATACATGGCCTTCCGACAGACGTGGTTTCTGACAGGGGTCCCCAATTTGTGTCCAAATTTTGGCGAGAATTTTGTAAATTGTTAGGAGCGACTGTTAGTCTTTCTTCCGGGTTCCATCCCCAGAGCAATGGTCAAACCGAACGAGCCAATCAGGATGTCGAGAGGGTTTTGCGATGTTTGGCTTCCAATAATCCGTCCTGGTGTCAGCAACTCTCAGTTGTGGAGTACGCACACAATTCTTTGCCAGTGTCATCTACGGGCATGTCTCCATTTAAGTGTAGTTTAGGGTACCAACCACCCAATTTTGTCAGTACGGAATCCGAGGTTTCGGTCCCCTCCGCACACGCACTAGTCCAGAGGTGTCACCGCACCTGGACCAGAGCTCGCAGAGCTCTGCTCCAGGCTAGGTCGCGCACCAAGGCTAAGGCCGATCGCCACCGGTCGAAGCCTCCCCGTTACGCCGTCGGTCAAAGAGTGTGGCTTTCTACCCAGAATATTCCTATGCGTTCCGTTTCTAACAAACTTGCTCCCAAATTTATTGGCCCGTTTTCTATTACCAAGATTATTAATCCGGTAACCGTGCGTCTTAGCCTTCCTCCGGCGTACAGGAGGATTCATCCCGTGTTCCATGTGTCCAAAATTAAATCGGTGATTTCTTCCCGTCTTAATCCGCCTGCCCCGGTTCCCCCCCCCCCGCCTCGTCTCGTTAATGGGGAAACCACCTATTCGGTTAATCGTATTCTGGACTCTAGACGGAGGGGACGCGGTTTTCAGTACTTGGTGGATTGGGAGGGTTACGGTCCGGAGGAGAGAAGCTGGGTTCCTGCTCGGGACATATTGGATCACCACCTTATAGATGATTACAATCTACAGGTAAAGCAGGCTGGGAACGTCAGGTGACGTCCTAGGGGAGAGGGTACTGTCACGGTAGGAAATCCAGTGTTTCCTCCGTGTCATGTTTTGTGGTTGTTTTTGTACTTACGTTGTCTCCATGTGCTCGTTTAGTTGATTGTCATCACCTGGGTGTTGATTGTCTCGCTCCAGCTGATCTTCATCACACCTCAGCTACTTATACTCACCTCGCTCTCTCTCTGTTGTCAGATCCTCTCTCATGTCTCCGTGTCCTAGTTGGATTACCGTCTTCCGTGTTCGTGTGCTGGATTGGGTTCGTGTTGTCGTCCTCGTGTCAGTGTTCCGGTCTGTTCCTGGTTTCATCCATTGACCTCCTTCACCTGCACCATCGACTTCACCATCCCGCTCTTCTCACGCCACCGTAGACCTTCCTTGCCATTGCCAACATTCTGGACTCTCTTTCTAATAAACATCATCTGATTGCCTGCAATTGCTTCCTCCTCTTTTACCTGTCATTACACTGACTTGACTCTGGAGGGTTAACGAGAACCTGACTCGACTCTGGAGGGTCAACAAGCTGTCAAGCTGTCAAGCCAAGTCACCGGTGAAATTCATGGACAAAGGCAAGTCCCCAATGATCTTCATGAACAAATGGAAGTCACCAATGATCTTCATGAACAAATGCAAGTCACCAATGATCTTAATGAGCAGAGTCAGTCCACCAATGGTCTTCAAGAGCAGAGTCAAGTCAGCATTGATCTTCTGGAATCCAGTAGAAACATAATGGGATTACCAGAGTCTCTTCACGTCTCTGTGGAACTACCAGAGCCTCCCTACATCTCTGCTGAACTACCAGAGCCTCTCCACGCCTCTGCGGAACTACCAGAGCCTCTCCACGTCTCTGCTGAACTACTAGAGCCTCTCCTCGACTCAGCTGAACTACCAGAGTCTCTCCTCACCTCTGCGGAACTTCCAGAGCCTCGTCATGTCAGCCAAACTCTCTGAGCGCCCGACTGATCCTGTCGTGGCCACGGAGGCTACCCTTAACTTGTTCATGTTCTCTGTTTCAGACTTGCCTAACCAGACTTGCTCTCTGGTTAATGCGACCACACGGATGTGGTGGTCTTCTGCTCCGCCCTGGGGGGCTTCTGTTTCGACCACACGGATGTGGTGGTCTTCTGTGCCACCCTGGGGGGCTTCTGTCTTGACCACACGGATATGGTGGTCTTCTGCTCTGCCCTGGTGGGCTTCTGCCTCGACCACACGGATGTGGTGGTCTTCTACTCCGCCCTGGTGGGCATCACGTTATGTCCTTCCTGGACTTGTGTTTTTGTGGTTGTTTTGTTTGTGCTCTTCTGTCTGTTTTTCCATCTATGGACCTGGCCCTCCGTCCCTCCCCCTGATCACCCGCCAGTCCACCTCCCTCCTGGACTCCTTGTTTTTGTGTAGCACTTCTCTTGTCTCTGTTTCCCCATTTTACCTGGTTCTCTTGTCTCTGTTTCCCCATTTTACCTGTTCCTCTTGTCTCTGTTTCCCCATTTTACCTGGCCCTCGGTCTCTCCCCCTGGTCCTCCGCTGCTCCACCTCCCTCCTGGTCTCTTTATGTCTTTGGTCTCTTCTTGGGTTCGGGTGGAGCATCTGGCAGCTGCTCCGTGGAGGAGGGGGTAATATCACGCTGTCTAGTCTCTGTTTCCCTGGGTGTCCACTAGTGCGCTCACTTCCCCTTAGGCACTTCACCATAGGCACTACAATTCCACTAGTCTTGCCCCTTCATCACAGTAATTGCACTCCTGCTAATTGCACCAGGTGCTTTCACTTAATTGTCATTAGCCTCCCTATATTTACCAGTCCTTTCCTTATTCATTCATTCATTCAAGTTTATTTGTATAGCGCTTTTTACAAAACAAATCGTTACAAAGCAACTTTACAGAAAATTATGATTCTACAATATTTAGTAGTAGCTAGTAGTTTGTGCACATTTGACAGGATTTTAGAAAAAATAAAAATAATAATAATAATACAAGACGTAGTCAGCTAGACGATGAACTATCAATATTATTAATTAAGTTATTATATGATTCAGTCACACATTTAGCAATAATTGTTAGTTCTGTTTGTTGATTCAGGGTTAGCATCATCTGAGGTCCTCTGAGGGTCAGCATCATCTCTTCTCAGGTGTTCTGGATCCAGACTGGAGCTTGTGTAAATCCTAGTTACCACAGGATGTAAATTCTGTGGCGAAACATAGAAACAAAATACAGACATCATTAGCATAGCTGCTGATCCAACAAAGTAAAATTAGTTTAACCCAAGATAATTAGTAAAAATGCACCTTTGATCAGATGCAACACAATTAAAAAGATACATTATTCGAATGCTTGGCGAAAGAGATGTGTTTTTAATCTAGATTTAAACAGAGAGAGTGTGTCTGAACCCTGAACATTATCAGGAAGGCTATTCCAGAGTTTGGGAGCCAAATGTGAGAAAGCTCTACCTCCTTTAGTGGACTTTGCTATCCTAGGAACGATCAAAAGTCCAGCGTTTTGTGACCTTAGGGTGCGTGATGGATTGTAACGTGGTAGAAGGCTAGTTAGGTACGCTGGAGCTAAACCATTTAGGGCCTTATAGGTAAGTAATGATAATTTGTAACTGATACGGAACTTAATTGGTAGCCAGTGCAGAGACTGTAAAATTGGGGTAATATGATCATATTTTCTTGACCTGGTAAGGACTCTAGCTGCTGCATTCTGGACTACCTGTAGCTTGTTTATTGACGAAGCAGGACAACCACCTAGAAGTGCATTACAATAGTCCAGTCTAGAGGTCATGAATGCATGAACTAGCTTTTCTGCATCAGAAACAGATAACATGTTTCGTAGCTTGGCAATGTTTCTAAGATGGAAGAATGCAGTTTTTGTAACATTGGAAATATGATTTTCAAAAGACAAATTGCTGTCTAATATAACACCCAGATTTCTGACTGTAGAGGAAGTAACAGTACATCCGTCTAGTTGCAGATTGTAAACTACAAGATTCTGTGTAGTGTTTTTTGGTCCAATAATTAGTATCTCTGTCTTATCCGAATTTAATTGGAGAAAATTATTTGTCATCCAATCTTTTACATTTTTAACAGACTCTGTTAGCTTAGATAATTGGGAAGTTTCATCTGGTCTCGTTGAGATATATAGCTGAGTATCATCAGCATAACAGTGGAAGCTAATTCCATATTTTCTAATAATATTACCATGGGGCAACATGTATATTGAAAATAGAAGGGGACCTAGGACGGATCCTTGTGGCACTCCATAGTTTTCTGTTGACAACTTTCCTGTTGTCTGTATGGAGTCCTTTCCTTTCGTGATCCTGTCTTCTCGTCCTCCGAGATTCCTCATATTCTGAGTTCCCGTTCCGTTCCCTTCCTGTTCCTTTGTTGTTTGTTTGTTTTTTGGACTGCATTTGTGGTGTATTTTGCCGGTTCTCCCAAGGATCAAACTCAGTCAGGGATTTTTCTCTCAGAAGAAAAGACTTTATTTTAAGCAAAACAAAGTCGAGAGCTTGTTGCAAGAAGTTCTGCCAAAATGCTAGGTTGCATCTCATCATATACCCCACACAGGGCGGTTCCACATAGTCAAACTTTTCCTTATGCTTGCAATTTTGATCCCTCCCTAGGGAGGAGGGCCCCTACTTGTTTTGGTATAACGAAAGGCCCTTTCTGGCCATATGTTTCTCATCCGTTCTGAACATTCCAGCACGTAAGCAACTTTCTATCCATTACCTATAGGATTATAATGGAAAAACAAAAATGGCTTGATTCACATTGATTATTCTTGATTGATCAAAATCTTACTAATAAAAATCTTCCACATATTCTCCCCTTTGAGACTTAATAAGTCTCACATTTGATTATTCTTATCCAGAGTGCTACTCCATAATCCAGTCATATTATTTACACTACCTAGTGACTAAATAAGTCACATTGTATTATCCCCAGTGACTAGATTATGAAATTCCACTCTGAGGGACTACTGGACCAAACATCTCTCTCCTAATTTGACATGGAGTGAGTAAAAGATCCAGTCTCCCTAACCCCTCTTTAATAGTAGACATTGTTAAAAGCATGAATATGCAATTGGTTCAGCATTTGCCTGGTTGTTACAGTTTTGTATAAAAGGCATAAAAATACATACACATACAAATACAAATCACATCACACATTGAATATCACAAGATTATAAGAGTTGATCTTCAGCTTAGATACCTTATGTATCAATTTCCCATTATCTTGACATCTTTGAATTTAATTTGCTTAACTGTGGCTTTGACTAGTGACCTCAATATAGGAAGTATACAGTAAAATAGTAAATATCCTGTCATTAATGCCATTCCTAAAAACTTTCCCTAGTTATAAACTATGCTCCACATGCTCCTAACTGTAAATCAAACCAGTCTTACATTTTATTATCTTTTCCAACATTTTCTTTATCTATCATTCTTAGCCTTTTCAATTTGATCAGTTCTTCATTAAATGCTCCCTTCTATAAATACAGCATTTTCCCCAAACATAACACATACTTTTCCTTCTTCAATTCACAAATCTTGAGCTTTTCTATTTTGCTCCTTTCATTCTATTTGTTGCATCAAATTGCTCTATTTTCCCTTCAAATCTTCCTACATCCATATTTCCCTTCTCATAACCTTCAAATTCTTCATCTACCATTACTTAAAATTCTCTTTCCACCTTTTCTTTTCTATTTGTTGGCTCATATCTGCACCCAAGTATTTTGATCTCAGTAGCAGTCCCATCACTCTCTCATTCCATCTTCACCAGGGAGACTCTTTGCAAAGTCGTTGCAATGGTCTTTCCCTCGTTGGCAAGGGTGGGTCGTTACTAGCACGCCCTTCATCCCTCACTTCATGCTGTGTGGAGTTGTTGAAGCTGGTTGGCGTATTTTAGGGTAAGAGATGTGAACTCAGGTGTCACTCTGTAACCATTTTTCTGATTCATGCAAGGCTTTCGAGATCATTACTGCACCCTCACTGGTTCTCTTTAATGGAGCGAAGCATTCCTTGGTCTTACTGGAACTGCTGTCACCTGTAAATGGAAAACTTAAGAATTTTTTGTTAGTGTTATCAAGCATGCTAATTTGTTCCTCTTGTTAGTCATCCTTCTTGGTGTGACCTGTGGAATTGTAATGTGGGTTGAGGGCTGTCTTGGCCCCTTTTTGAGTTTTCACAATTCCTGTGCTGTCTTTACTGTTTTTTAATTCCTTTTAATTTTATTCTCAACAATTTGCTTATTTAGTTATCTTTTTATTTTGTAAACTGAGTTCCACTATATCACTGGATAATTTATCTAGGCCTATGTTGCTCAGTAGCATAGGCCTTTTGACCTGGAAAACACTCAACCCACTGCATTTATTTTAACAGTCAGAAAGATAATATTTCATCCTTTTGACACAATCAGCTCCATCATGATATGCTGAAAAGAATGTTAAATGTGGGGTAGACAGAGCAAGCTTGCTTTGCTCTGCCTTCCCGTGTTATACGCTGCGCATGTGTGGCACTGTTTTTCTTTCTGCCACAACAAGGACCTAGGTACTGACCAGGAAACTTAACCAAATTCATCCATGGTCATTATTTGTCTGGGCATAAATTTGCCCTGTGGGCCCACATTCAAATTTGTATACAGCTGTTTGGGCAAATTGATTGAATTGCCTCAGTGTCTCGTCAGACACTCTCTTTCATGCCATACAACACCATCATTCATACTTTTTCACACACTTTCACTCCCCCTTTTTTTTTTTTGCCAAAAACTTTTCTTTTCTTTCTTTCCTTCCTTTTTCCAAAATCTCCTAGATTAATTTGTTTAGAGTATTAGGCCTAGGCATTGAGCATTTGAGAGAGCCAATTATCATTTCTCAAATGTCATGTGTTTGTCTAATTTAAAGTTTAGTCAAATACTTTTTTGTTATTGCTCATGAGCGACTCTGAGAAGAGGATTGGAGATCTCTGTAAATCTTGGATCCATGGCCATCAACATTTCCATCTGGTTATCCCCAGTGATGACAGTATATGTGATTTCATGATTTTGGATCTTTGGAATAATCTTTTATTCAATATTATTTTATTCAGTTTTATCTTAGAAAATTACCTTAAAACAAAATGGAGTGACCAATATTTATATTTTTTCAACCATATATATATTTTTCCTATTGTTCATCAGGATACCCTTTTTTATTTATTAATTTATTTTCTTCTTTCTCAAAGAGCTCAGCATTGTTGTCAAGTATTCAGTTGTGCATTTTCCCCTAGTTGTTTAATGAAACTGTCTTACTATGCCAAATCCAGCTCCATGTTTATCTGATTGGTGAGTCAAGTACTCACTTCTGTCTGTCAAAATTATTTTTTCTTTAAGACATGAGGCTGGACTGGTACCTATTGAAAAGCAGATTGAGAAAGTTAGTTAAAACACAGAATTTAAGGAAGTGCTGTGAGACCAGTGAATAATCAAGATTAAAACATAGTAAATAAAATAATCAAATAAAATAATTAACATTTGAAGCAGTCTCTATAGTGTTCATTGAATATGCAGGACCTGTGCACTGAAGGGATGGAAGTCCTTCTGGTGACATCATCAGCCTGGGCTGTTGTACTGGGTCGTCAGTCTGTGATGGCACTCAAAGACCTGATGTTGTGGTGTACGGTCTCCGTTGTTTCTCTGCTTCTTCTCAGTCTGGCTTCTGGTTTCTTTCTGCCAGAGTTTTGCATTTCATAATGTTCTTTTCAACCTCAGGAAAAGTCTCAAGTGAAAGATTCACCTTTTCCTGCTTTGATTCAGTCTTCTCCTTGCTGAAGTGTGTTCTTCTCTTTCAAGAGGGGAGGGGAACATCCATCAGCCCCTCCCTCTTCTTCTCTTTCTGCAGCTGTGTTTGCTGCTTTGCCATTCCTCGACAGACTCCAGTTCATTGCTTTCCTTTGTCAAGGCACTGTTCCAGAAATCATCTGAAAGTTTAACACTCAGAGACTGCATTAATCAAATGTACCTATGTAACTTCTGACCAAATTGTTTCTGAGCAATCAGCTCTTTTTCTAATTTTCACTTTTCAACCTCTTCTTTCAGTGGTCCCTTATTAAAAACAAAATCATCTGGTTGAAAACAGCAGTTCTCTTATTCTTTGTTAGTTAAGCAAGTTCTTCATTGCAGGAAAATAGCAAGCATTTTTTCTTCTTTGCAAAATGCAGAAATCAGCTACCGTTATTATCTAAATATACTGCAATAAAATAAAATAAACCTTTTTTTATAACAGCATGACATGCATATGGTAAAATAAAGACTTCAATCATAATTTTTCTTCTATATTTGCATACATGATTCAGAATAATCCGGTATTTGTGAATTAATGTTTCCTAACCAACATAAAATAATTCCTATTATTGTAAATAAAATAATTAAATTTAATTCTTTAAGCAACTAGTTCCCTTCCTATTGTAAAATGCCTATAGCTTTTGAATCAAAATGTCTTATTAACTTGGTCACCCAATCTTGCTTTCATTCCACATTGCACAAGTTATTTCTTTTATTTTTTACATGTACACAAGCCCAATCTCTGAAACTCTGTAATGGATTAACTTTCATACTGTCCCAGGGATAACAAGATACAAATTTTAGATGTCTTCACATATTAGATATAAAGTTTTAAGCACGTGCATCCTTTAAATTCATCTATTAATATAAGTTATTAAATAATAAATGCATATCTTATTTTAATTAATTTATTATTATATCTATATTCCACCATATCTGCCATTTCTATATTAGTCCATTTCTTGGAACATTTGTATTTATTTTTCTCTAAAACAACCTTCATACAGTTGACTTTATTGTTTTAGGGCTCCTGCATTCCTTTCTCAACACCAGTCTCTGTAACCTGATCACTCCCAAGTGATGGTCCAGGAGGGGAGAGCACCTCTTGCTCCCCCCATGTAATACAACTTTACTGTGGAAACGTCCTCCTTTGTTCTCATTCCCACTACACTGGGCTCAGAAAATGTTCTCCCCTTTCACACAGACATCCTAAATGCAAAAATCTTTTATAGATCTTGGTTCAAACTTTATTGATGCTATTTTCCTAAACCCATTCACACTTGCTACACTCTTTATTGAGCCAGAGTGCTTATTCTTGCATACTTTTTCCCTTTATCTAAGGGATAATCACACATTAATTGTCCTTTTATTATCAAGGCTCATAATACATTCATCCCCCTCAAGTGGATACTAGCTGCGTCCAACTCCACCCAGCCACCCTGAAGTGACGGTCCAAGAATGGTGCGCAACTTTTACCCACCCAACACGGAATTTCTTTGTTCACACATTCATTCAGTCCGGACACAGATACATTCACACAACAAAACACAGCTCTTCCTAGAGCTCGCTCTACCTAGAGCGTCCTTAAGGGCCCATCTATTCAGTCCTTCGAGAATTTCACTTATACATTCTCAAAGCGGTATCCATGGGACTTTTCCTCGCGATTCCTTAACTAATCTGCTTATCCGTTTATCACTGTCCTACCTGGCACAGCTATCCAATAAACACAGACCACAGCATGCCATGTCTTTCTGCCTACACCATATTTGTCTTAAATCGAGGTTGCCTTTCAAGGCCTTCCCATTAATAACCCAAATATGTGCATGCAGTTATTTCTTCTGGAGTAAAACCCCTTTTTCAATTTAGATATCATATTATTTTTCTAAATTTGGAAGAGCAGATTTTAAGTGTCCTTACCACTCAGAGCTGACCAGTCAACAACACACACTAATTATATAAGCAAAAATGCTTACCTTATTCTATGGTGGCCACCACTGTGTGTGTGTTGCTCATCAGTCAGCTCAAGAGCAGTCGTCCACTCTGCTCCTTTCCAGTCCCATCTGGGGTGCCAAATATGTGGTGTATTTTGCCGGTTCTCCCAAGGATCAAACTCAGTCAGGGATTTTTCTCTCAGAAGAAAAGACTTTATTTTAAGCAAAACAAAGTCGAGAGCTTGTTGCAAGAAGTTCTGCCAAAATGCTAGGTTGCATCTCATCATATACCCCACACAGGGCGGTTCCACATAGTCAAACTTTTCCTTATGCTTGCAATTTTGATCCCTCCCTAGGGAGGAGGGCCCCTACTTGTTTTGGTATAACGAAAGGCCCTTTCTGGCCATATGTTTCTCATCCGTTCTGAACATTCCAGCACGTAAGCAACTTTCTATCCATTACCTATAGGATTATAATGGAAAAACAAAAATGGCTTGATTCACATTGATTATTCTTGATTGATCAAAATCTTACTAATAAAAATCTTCCACACATTCTGGTTATGACCTTGGCTTGTTTTCACGACGATTTGGATTACCCTAAAATAAACATACCTGCATTTGGATTTCTCTCTCCCTGTGTCTTACTGGGTCGCGTTAAAGTTAAGTCAAGTTAATAGAAACCTTTCACATCAAATTATCTTAGAAAGATCGTGTAGGCAGGGATGTCCATGTTCCCCTCTTTTGTTTGCTTTACTTTTAGAACCTTTAAGCCAATATATAAAACAAAATACAAATATTAAGGCAATAGACATAAATGGTGATGAACAGAAATTATCACTTTTCGCAGATGATATATTCGTTTATTTAGGTCAACCAAACGAATCATTTGAAGTCTTGATGGAAACATTAACTATGTTTAGAGATTTATCAGGCTATAAATTAAATGTCCAAAAAACCCAGATCTTAACTTTTAATTGCCAAATATCTAGTTTAGGGGTTTACCTAGTTTAAGGGTTCAAACACCCAAAGATATCACAAGACTATTTGATGTGAATTACAAACCACTGTATTCTACAATCAAATCAGATTTGGCTACATGGAATCTTCTACCATATCTAGGATTATATGGTAGAGTTGAATCAATTGAGATGAATATACTTCCACAATTTTTGTATTTTTTCACAGGTACATAAAGGGCAAGTATTGTATTTTGAGACACTCAAACGTGAACACCTGTTATGTAATAAGGATTTCCATAGGTACTTACAAATAAGACACAAAATGAATGTTTCTTAACTCTATACTTTGGTCTTAGAAGTCTTAAATCACAAGACAAATCTGATGAATACTGAATTATGTTGAGAATTATGTGATGAATACTGAATTATAATGAGAATTATGTTGGTAGCTGGCAAAAAGGTTATAACCAGAAAATGGTTGCAACCTGAAACACCAGAAATTAGCTGTTGTGAAATTGGCTGTGAACTGTTAATGAAATTTACACAATGGAGAGATTACAATGAATCTTCGGCTACAGTCTGAGAAATTTGTCAAGATATGGGGAAAATGGATAGATTATATTTGCCCACTAAGAGCAGACCTAGTATAGAGATCAAGATATTTTAAGGTAAGTAGGTAAAAAATTATTGAATAAAAAGAGAAACAAAAGATATAAGGAATAAAAAGCAATGATAGGGAAAAAATTACCCACATTGGGAATGAGAGTCCTCAAGGGTTTTTAATATTATTATTATTATTATTTATTTATTTATTTTATTTTATTTTTTGGGAAAAACTGATCAGATCAGGTACCCAAACTACTGGCAGGGTAATAAATATAGAACTATATAGTTCATTTAATTTATTAATTAATATAGTTGATTAAATCACAAACAGCTGTAATAATGTGTTGGCTGACATTGGCTTGTAACTAACTGAATCAGTGTTGCCAGATCTCGCGAGACAAATAAGCATTCAGGCCTGTGAAAACAAGCCCAAAACCAGCGACTTTTTCTACGGAGCCCCCCTAGGTTCCGGGAAAACGTCACTCACAATATTTTCCTAACCAGAAAAAAAAAAAAACAGATGGTCCTGCTCTGTCTCTGATTGGCTAAGACTCGTTGCCATCTGGGTCAGAGCCAATTGGAAGCAGGATGTGGGTGGGAAAAATTCTGATGTCTCCTGTGTGTATGGGAAAAGGGAAGAGACAGAGAGAACAGGGTAGACAAACTCCTATGTTTAAATAACATATAGAAAATATCTGCTTGACAACTTATAAGGCCAAAATAAGCAACTACACTTTAGAAACAAGCCCAAAAAAACGCGACCCGTGGCTACCAATACTTGTAAGCGACCTTGATATATTTGTTTTTCTTTTAATTTATTTTAATTTATTAATTTTTTCATTCAGCCAATACACACAACTATTGGATGTCTATTAAGGTACCATCTAATTGTATGTGAATGTTGTAATTACTGTAATAAAAATGTAAAAAAATGTCTCCTACAATAAAAAAAAATGCTAAGGAATATATCTTCAATGAACTGCAAAAAACTGAATGTAGTTAATTGTTAGTCAGTGCTTTAAAAGCGGAGCTGGTTGAGAGACACTCGTGGCTTGTGCTGAACGTGATGCGAATTGTTGACTGCCAAGAGCATAAAACCAATAGATTGTATGAAATATGGAAACCTGTCACAGTCTTGCCATTGCCTTAAGCGTGGGACACACTGCAGGAGTTTTGATCGTTTCAGATGAAAGATTGGAATCGTGAAACAATTATGGCGATCTCTGTAATCCTGGCTCATAATCGATGGTCCTGTGTCTTACAGTGAGAGAGGTTCAAAGACGGCCATTGTCAGGGTCTTAATGGTCAGCAATTTTAATGTAGATAATATGCTTGTTTTTAAGGACTTTTTTTGTTTACAGTACAATCTAATAACCAACACACCAACACAATACTGCTGTAAAAATGAATCGATAGCTGATGTGGTTTATTTTCTGCTAAAAATCAAGCCAAAGCTCAAAGAGCTGTCACTAACCTCGAACAAGTGCTGCGTGAAAACCGCTGAATCAAGATAAATCTGTGCACACTGGCTCCTGGAAATGTATTAAAACAGCCAATCAGATCAGAACTGCTGTTTTCAGAAGTCTGTTTAATGTAGGCTGTGTAAAATGCAAATGGTTGGTGTTCTTTGGCTGCTGAGACTGAAGCTGAGACTGCAGTGTTTGTTTCAGGACTCTGTGATCATGGGTTCGGTCGGACTGAATGACTGGCGTGGAGCTCTGTATGAAGTGACGGGATCAGGATCTGAATTCAGACAGACAGAGATCCTCGGTCCAGCTTTAAATAAAGACTCGTACATGGGTATGTTGGAGTTTTTGTTTGTCCTTTTGTGATGTGAAGAGTGTGTGTGTGTTTTAATGATGCTGATGGTGTTCAGGTTTCTCTACTGTGCTGGGAATGAGACGCGGCGTCTCTCTTCTGTTCTCTGGAGCACCGCGGGCTGAACACAGGGGTCTTGTGACCCTCTTCACCAAGAATGAAAGCACATGGACAGTGACGAGCAACATCGATGGAGAACAAGTCAGTGAAAAACCCTCAGACACAATATTATCTCTCTCCACCGGTGAGAGACAATCCATTGAGAAGATCAGCAGACGCTTCAAACACACACACACACTCATGAGATTTACTTTTTCACCAAATTAACCAAAAAGTTTTTTTCTATTCCGTAAATATAAACAAATTTTGATTTTGATGGCTGCAACAAACTCCCAAAAAGCTTGGACAGAGGCATGTTTAACACTGAGCCACATCAACATTCCTTATAATTACAATGTTTAAGTTTTGGGGAATTGAGAATACTAATTGTTAAAGGTTTGCAAGCAAAATGTTTGTCCAGTCTTTCTTGATAAAAGACTTCAGAAGCTCAGCAGTCTGTGATCGTCATGGTCCGATTCTCCTTTTCATTACTGGTCATACACTTTCAGTAGGAGACAGATCTGTGCTGCATTCTTATACATTTACTATGTTTCTATGAAACAATACTGTTGTAGCATATGCAGAATGAGACATGGCATTGTCTCGATCTAATAACCGTGGACTTCCCATGAAAGACTTCATCTTGATGGCACTCTATATTTCTATAAAATCCCAATATATGCCCCCATGTCGATGGTACCTTCACACATATTGCAGTCACCCATGCCGTTTGGTATTGCGTCTGTCACTGGTGGAAGTCTGGATGGTGTCTTTGGTCTTTGGGGCTGAGAACTTGATGTCAGTCTTTCCTGGTGGACTCATCTGAGCACAGCACACACTTTTTGACTATCAGAGATGAGCTCTGGCCAAGAGAAGCCTGCGGCATCACTGCATACAGCTGATGTATTGCTTTCTCCTTGAGTAACAGAGACTCAAGTCATTTCTCGATGCAGCAGCAGACTGTGTTAAGTGACAGCGGTTTTCTCAAGTGCTCCATGTGGCTATATTTCACAGGACAGCATGACGGTTTCTTATGCAATGCCATCTGAGGGGTCAAAGGTCAAGCACATTCACCTGAGGTTTCCTGTCTTGCTCCACACAGACTGAGATTTAACTGGATTCCCCAAATCTTTTTACAATATTAATAACAACATAAAATTGGTGAAATATCTAAATGCTTTGCTATTTTCCATTAAGAAATATGAAATGTTGATATTCTATAACCTTTTAACATTTATTTAGCCTCATTTTAGTTTGTCAGTGAAAACATTGGAAATCTTTTAATTTTTTGCCAATTAAATAAATTAAAGAGAATTAACAAATCTAATTCTTGATTTTACTGCATTTTACAAAATGCTAACTTTTTCTTATTCTGGGTTGTAAGTTTTTAAAAACCTCTTCAGTTTCTAGCCAGTATAATGTGATGTTGTGTTTGTGAAGCAGAAGAACATGAAGTTTTCATTTCTTCTATAAAAATCAGGCTATAAAAGCATGTGCTAGAATGCAGTTTCTGTTCATTTTGATTGATTTCTGGCATCAGATTGGCTCATATTTCGGAGCGTCTCTGAGTCTGTTGGATGTGGACTCGGATGGAGACTCAGATTTCCTGCTGGTTGGAGCTCCATTATTTTACCAGTCTCAGCCAAAGGCTGAAGGGAGGCTGTACGTCTACACTTTATCAGACCAGGTACACACAGATTCATGACTATTATTATGATCTTAATGAACAAGCTTCTGCCTGTAACTGGAAGTCTGCTAGTCGTCACCAGTGTGTTACTCCATTGGGATTGCTGTTGTAATAGGTTCCTATGACATGAAAGTTGTGGGAATTGTTCTAGTGCTGATTTAAAAATATGCTGTTCACCTTTTCAGAAGTATTTTCAGAAGACACTGAATGTGAGCCAGTCAAGCACAGGTAGATTTGCTACATCTGTGGCTTCACTAAAGGACCTGAATGGAGACAGTCTGTCAGATGTGGCAGTCGGGGCGCCGCTGGAGAATGAAGGCGTTGTCTACATCTACCTGGGTGATGGGACGCATGGCATAAACCCTGAACACACTCCTCAGGTGAGAGTTTGCTGTGCTTCCATCAATCCCAAATGCTGTGTTTGTGCTCACGCTTAACTCAGAAACCTAGACGTTCACAGATAAACAAACCTGCATAACGATGAGCCACTTTGACAACGTAGATCTGTTTGTGTGTGTGTGTGTGTGTGTGTGTGTGTGTGCGCAGCGGATCCCAGCACGGTCAGTTCTCCCGGGTCTGCAGCAATTTGGAGTGTCTCTGTCCGGTCAGATGGACATGAATGATGATAATCTGACAGATATCGTGATTGGAGCACAAGGAGGGATCGTCCTGCTCAAGTATGTCATTTCACAACACATTTAGAAATAATGTAAAGATTCTCTAACCATCTCAACACAGGATCATCAGTGGGTTAGACATCAGTGAGCAGTTTTTAAAGTAATCTTTACTTTGTAGAATAATAGAGAATAAAGTAAAATCTATATATAAAAAAATAAATCTATTAGGTGTTAGCCTTGTCAATCTGACTGTCTAGTAGTATGAGCTTTTTACTTTTTTATTTCTTCTCAGGGCTCGGCCTGTGATGTCTGTATCTGCAAAGCTCAGTTTCAGTCCAAAGGAAATTAGTCTGAACAACTTTGAATGTCCGGGTGACAACACATTTAATGCATTTAATCTCACGTCATGTTTCATGGTGACCGAGAGAACCAGCAGCAAAGGTAACATCAATGAAGTTTCAGAGAGTCTCTGTCACATGAAGAATATGTCTTACCCCCTCATGTCTCTCAGGATCTCTGGAGAAGAATCTGAATATTTCTCTGAATCTGAATGTGGATGTGGATGTGGCACGAGGAATGAGTCGAGGATTCTTCGATCCAATGGATTCGTCGTCCAGTTCTCTGCAGCAGTTTGTTCTGCTGGATTCTGGCTTCTCCTGTTTCAGCTTCTCCATCTTCATGCTGGTATGCAGGATTGGGCAAAGATGCAGCAACATTTATTTTAAAATAAACAATGGAGCATTATTATAAATATAATAATACATTATTTGTCAGACAGTCATTTATGCAATGGTATGCAAAATCATGATCCTACTGACAAGTTACTTCAATTAGGGTATGATATTCAGCAGTCAAATATGTATTTATCAATCATTTGACTCCTGTTTGGAAGTTGAAAAACAAACATTTTTGCATTACAACAATTATAATATGATCAATATGTTTTGATTATGTAGCCAGAAACATAATCAGAACTTGTCAACCACTGAATCTATTGAGAGCCATACAAGTGTAGAGGACACACACACACATACACTTTTAATAAGTGCAGTTGCACCAAACACATCACACTTTATTACTCATAAATCCATACTTCCCATTCCACTCCAACATTCCCATAATTCCTGTCCACTAAAAGATGAATGGATATATATTTGCTTACCCGACAGGCCTATCTATGTAAAGCAGCTTCAGTCTGACGGTGAACATTGTCTTTGTTTCAGCGCTGTGTTGCAGACACAGTAACTCCTCTGAAGATACGAATGAATTTCTCACAAACTGATAAGTTGTCCGGAAACTCTGTGGCTGTTCTTGATGTCCACAGCAGGAGGGATGAGCAGGTTGAGGTGAGCCGATTAAAAACTCAATAAACACATCAAAAATGTGTACACAATAAAAAACATTTGTTAAAAACTACAGAGACACTAGTTCATGGGTTCAGTGAGATCAGTGCCCCTTCAGTGGCGAAACACTGAAAACTTGACAAGCTGAGAAACTACTAAACAAAAGATTTGAAACAAAAAAAGAGTGTAGTTATTATTGTCACATATGTGACCAATCACGGAAAGCTAGTAGTAGTGCATCTTTCATAACTCCAAAAAGTCTTTAGTTTTATTATATTCATAAGAGAAAGATAGTCTGTACCGATTTTTCCCGGAAAAACACGAGCGGCTGGAGGCGTGACGTGTGGGCGGAGCTAAAGAATCACGAGCGCCAGTAGGCTTTTGCGTTGAGAGCGTTTGGAAGCTGTGACATTACCGTGAGGAAAAAACCATCATCCAAAACAAACCATGGCTAACAGTCAGATTCAGCGTATATTTATGATCCAGAATCAGATCCAGAGGCTGAAATTTAACAAGAGCAGCATCAGCAACGACGTCTCTATGTGGTATGTACTGAAACTGTATATATTTGCTTAGCGGTTTTGGAAAATGACTAAGTTCCACTTTATGTCGTCTTTTTTTTTTTTTTTTTAAGCTGTACATGTGGGAAGTGCAGTTTGATGACAACATCGCATGTTGTTTACTTGATGTGCTTACGCGCCGATAGCTAAGTTAACAACACAGAGATATTTGAAGCTGTTTTACTCACCGCATGCGGTTCCAACACACGATCGTGACCCTTTTTCGTTGGGACTGCATTATCCTTAAGAAATAAACAATGTGCAAATCCGGCGTCAAACTGGGCCTTGTTTGTAAAACAAGCATCTTCGAAATGCAGGGAACAAACAAAAACACTTGCACAACTCCGTTGATGCTCTGTAAAAATAAACTCCATCCACTGGTCCCTTAATGCTGTTTTTTCTTTGGTAATCTGTGCAGGGTTGTCTTGCCCTGGCAACCAAAAACACACTCCTTTTGTGACATTTAGCATTTGTAGCATTTCACCCCCCCTTTAATGTTTATGTAAACAAAAAGTACATATTGATGCTAATTTTATTTTGTTATTTGCTGGTTTTCTACATAAAACTTGGTGAATTGATTTCATTGTGTCTCCCATGCAGAGAGTTCTCTTTTCTCCTTGTGTAGCATTTACAGTCAAAGTCACGGATTTTCCCCATTTCTCTGTCTTTATGCCCATCAAATGTTACTATCGATATAGCCTCTGATATCTTATCTCATCTTCGCTCAGTTGTAGATTAGGGATATTATACAGTCTTATTATGTCGCTTTCATCGTCGCTCAGATCGTCTTCAGAATCAGTGAGCGCTTGTTCATAAGCATCCGGATTGTCGAAGAAGTACTTCAAAACATTTTCGCTGTAACTGCAATGTGATAATCTTTGCGGCATCCATCTGTTGTGTCACTGGTTTCCATCTTCATTGAATTTTGATATCAGCTAGGGCCGGCCCGAGCACTGCATAATAAGCAGCCACGCTTCCCTTGGAGGGCGGGGGCAATAACAAAAGAAACAAAAGCCGGCTTATCCAGTATCTAAATTGACACAGACAATGACACGCCCCTAATACGTGCTAGAATCTCTGAAAAACAAGCAGATTTCAACTTCAAAATGTACGCTTTTAAGTATACCAATACTGCTATCTCAAAAACGGAGAGGCTTCTTTATGATCTCAACTAACAGATTCTGCAAAAAAAACAAAATCAATAATGTTGAAAAAATAGAAAAATAAAAACGCTTCTTTCTCATTTTGCTCAAGTTGTGCTGCTGACTTGTCACTGGCTTCCGTGATGGGTCACATATCACTTTTAAATTGTGACTATGAGATACTAGCTAAAAGTTCTGCTGTCCTCGTCCTCCTGCTGGAGCAGGAAGAGAGCCTAGCCTGCCGCGATCGATCGATTAGCCATCGCTGTCTTTCCCATCTCAACCATGTAGGTCATGCTCAAACTGAATTATCTGTCTGTCCTGTCATGACCACAGAGGTCTTTCCCTATTCACTGTGCTACTAGCTATTTAGTCTGGCTTAAACCATCCCTGAAAATCCTGACTACTACTGACAAGAAACGAGGCAGACGATAACTATTTCTTTTTAGTTTAATAATGAAAACAACAAAAGACCAGTTGTCCAGATACACACATGCTTCTTGTTAGAGTCCTTACATTACGTGCTTTTTGTCCAGTACCTGGGCTTCCCTTAAAAACACATACACAATACTCTGACACCTCCCCTTTTTAGATTTGCTATAATCTTTAAGAAATTTTATCAAAAACATTACAATGAGCATAGAATATTTACTCTACATACGTTAGTACATGACTGTGTGTTTTAAAGATTCAACTTAAGCTCTCTTAAACAATCACATGTTCCCTTCTTTACAGAATTTAACTGCATATTTACTTACTAGTCATAATGTTTCTTACATTTACTAACATTTATTCACTCTCACTTTACTTTAACGACTAACCTTGAAATTGAACAGTCTGTTAACGTAGGCAGAGTCATTTGTTCTGTTCTCATCATTCAACTCTCAAATTCTCAATCCAATCTGTGTGTGTGTGTTTGTGTGTGTGTGTGTGTTTGTGTGTGTTGTTGTGTGTGTGTTTTGTGTCTGTAGTGTGTGTTTTTTTTAAAAGAAATCACCCTGAAGAGCTCGTTCAGAAAATAATTGCATTTGAAGACTATCCTCTCATGAACGTGAATGCAAAAGAAAACTGAGTCTGTGAGAACAACAGCACAGAGAAAGAGAACGGAGTGAAGGAGTCGAGCCCCAGTCCTGATCCTCAAAACACAGACCAATAAAATATCACTTTATTACACAACAACAAAAGTAAAGATGTTTGCTTTGATGGAGCTGAAAATTGTGTTTTAATGGTCTAGTTGAATAAAGATATGATTTAAGGTTCAGTATGTTTAGTTCAATGATATGCAGCATGTTTATAATAACCCAGTTTTATTCTGATATTCACTTACATGGACCTTTTTTCTATAAGAAAAAGTTTTGTATTAATATTGCTTTTATTGATTTTCTTTAGATTATTTTTTATTTTATTTTTGATCTATCTTTTGAATCTCAAAGAAAGTGTTCTTTAACTAACCCTCACACCAAATATTGGTAAAGAAATGTATAATCAATCAGTATAAATAAATCAGTTAACTGAATGAGATACTGAGTTATTGTTTATTGTTAAGCTGATGTTTTTATGGCACTATGACTACACAAATGAAATGTAGCAAATTAGCTTAAAAGGGAAATGAATATAAATAATTACAGTAAATTATAATTCATTAAAATTATTTATTTCACTGACAGTAGTAAATGTAGCACAATAATTATTACATTGAACTAATCTGTTTGTCCAACTCTAAGAAATATTTTTAGTGGCCACAGAAAATAACTTTCTTACAGTATTAATGCATTAGAGCATGTAGCTAGATTGGAATCATAAAAGGGTCATTATTCACAAGCGGTGACAGAATCAGAGATTCATTATTCATGCAAAAAAGTTTTATTAACTAAACGCTAACACATAACTAGTCTTAGAGAAACAAACATACATTCACTCTCACACATACATACAAACGACAATTGAAATAAATGAATGAAACCATTAGAGAAGCAGTGGGGGTTTGTGAGGCCAGTTGAACATCTAAAAAGAACCGTCAATCTCTAATTCAAAGGACAGTGTACAATCAGATGTCTGTCTGGTGAAAGGAACGACACTTGCATTTGACTTGGCTGTGGAATGAGAGTATTGTAAAGACTTCCCATGATGGTGAATTCCAGTGTTGAGTGAAGGCAAACTCCAGTGGTATTAGTCTGACTCTTTGTGGTTGAGAGCCATCTCCTCAGGCTGGGATGGATGCACATGGCTCTATTGCTGTGTTACAGGCAGGTTTTTGAGCCCGTAAATCACAACTTCAAACCACGACTCATGACTTTGTAGCGTTCCAGGCAAGTCACGCCAAACTGCCTGAGCGCAAGGAATTGTAGCTTGATTATTACATTTACTGCAACATTATGTTGTCCTAAAGTCTATTTCAGGTTGTGTTACTTTGCCCTGCCCGGATTCCTTTGGGCAATAAACTAGTGTTATCAAATGATTTGTCTTTGATTACCATGGAACCAGAGGCCTGTTCTGCCTTTTTGAGGTGTTAGTTTAAATTTGGGGGAAGGGTTCATAGACTCTTATATTTGGCTTGTTGGTTGAGTGTTAGGGATTATTTGTTAAGTATAAAAAAAATATTCTGTGTCTGGTTTGTCCAGGTGCTACAAGAAAATTTTTACTAATTACATGTTCTCATTACAAATCTCAAGATTATAATGTCATAAAATACACAGACAACACACATTTTTATGGGAGAATGTAGAGTCAGAGTCCGGGACAGTCCACCAGCAACCGAAGGACAAGAATCAGGGTCAGACAGGTGTGAAGGTCAAGCGAGGTGGAGACAGATCAAACCAGGGAATCCAAAACCCACAGTCCAGAGCAGACTGATAACAGCAAGCGTGTGGTGAACAGAACCCAGTCCATTAGGTCAGCAAAACAAAGAAAAGAAGAAAAGAGAAACAAAAACAAAGAATGAAGAAAATAGGAGATCGAACCCAAGTCCTGATAATTTCTCAGTGTGCAGGTGGAAAAGTAACAGTTCTTGAAGCAGTTCAACTGAAAGATTCATTATTAGCTGAGACAGTGCTATTGAATACTGCTAAGAAACATTAATAAACATATGAAACATAAGCGTCTTGTTGAATTAGAAAATTAATGCACACCCAACTGGGGAATGTACCCTTGAACACCACAGTCAATATTCCTCACAGTCGGCAGTTGGGGCCTAATGGTTAGAGATTTGGGCTTGTAACCCAAAAGTCATGAGTTCAAGTCTTGGGCAAGTATTGGTGGGGAGAGTGAATGACCAGTGCTTTCATCCACCCTTAATACCACGACTGACCTTTGAGCAAGACACCGAACCCCTAACTGCTTCACAGGGGGGGTTGTTCACTACTTACTGCTGTGTGTGTGTGTGTGTGTGTGCACTTGAAATGCAGAGCACAGATTCTCAATATGGCGTCACATAACTCAGTTTCATTTACTTAATTAAACAGCCTTTCTTTCTTATCTGAAGAACTACATTTGAGCTGCTGAAAATTTGAACACTGTTATGTATTACAATATGTTTTGTTTGCTGTTTTGGGTGGTAATATTATTATTAACTCTTTCCCCGCAATTGACAAGAGTTTTACACAGCAAAATCCCCAGTGTTAATATAACACTCTGAGTGTGGACTCATATAAACACTGAAGTAGTGTAAAAATTAACACTGAAGCAATGTTGAAGTTAATGAGATAATTAGGTGATTAACTGTTTTATGATTGACCATTATTGAAGACACCTGATAACAACAAGCAGAATCACCAAAGAAAAAAAATCACAATGTGTCACCATTATAGAGATCAGTGTTTGTTTGGTTTAGTTGTGATCTTGACCATTAAGTTGTTAACTTTAGATTTTGTGTTGCTGTAATAACCAAGTTATAACAGCCAGACAAACCAGATAAAAAGTGATCATGTGGTATTGATTATGTTTTGAACTAATTGTCATGTAGTTATCGGAGATGGGTTTTCTTTATCGATTACATAAAACAGGTGAAATAATTCGAGATCTGACATTTCTGGCATAATCAGCGATATGTTTTTAAAAGTTACCTCGTCTTAAAAAAAATAAATGAGTTCTCTACTTTAGACACACATACATCAAGAATCAACGTGAGCATCACAACAATGGTAATCATCAAAAAAGCATGTTGTAGCCAATAAAAACTCATCCATGACTCCCATCATGCATTGCGGCATGAATAAATTATGAGCTGAATTGTTCTTTTATTCTTACTATATCGTTTTATTTTTGCTGTTTTTATGTGACACTTTAGCTTGTTTTGTGATGTTCAGAGTTGATCTGTTTATCTGAATATGCTGTTTGTCACTGTTGTTGAGATTCATACGCTGATTCTTGATGTCGGTGTGAGCCTAAAATAAACACTTCTTTAAAAAAAATCAGAACAGCTTGCAAGAGACCCTTACATAAAATATCGAAAACACAGACTCTTTCACTGTGGAATCAAAGCTGTTCTAGTCAATAAAGGAAACATAACTCAGAGAGCAGACTCTAGATAAATTCAGGTCAAACAATTAAAACATAATCATCATCACCCAATGACTTTTGCTCTTGGCTTGTCTGTCTCTTATAACTCCGCTATACAGGGCCGCGGGAAGTAATTTTGAACAGGGGGTGCTGTGAATTTTTTTTTTTTTTTTTTTTTTGACAAAAAACCTATGAGCCTATAGGCCTATTTAAAATACATTTTAAAAATAAATACATTGAGATTTACTACTTTATTGTCATATACACTTCAGTGCACAGGGTCTGAAACACACAGACATCAGTTCTCAGATATGCGCAATGCCTTATTAATCTGAAGCAGAAGCAGAATCAGAAATAATAGTTTAATAATCGAAAGAAAACGAAATAATTACTTTCATTACAATTTCAGATAGCCTATACATACATGCAACTTATTTAGATACAACAAATAATATTACAACAAAATATAATATTAATCAAACTTCACAATAACGCTAAAACAATGCAATCGATTTGGTCAGCTGGCTTGAGTCACTGCACGTTTATGTCACACGCAACTCTATTAACTCCAAAATCTTTTTACGCACACCACAAGGAAATAATCTCTGACTATTTAAGCAATTTGTTTATTGAACAGTTCTCCACATCCATTACGCAAAGAACACACGAACGAAATAATACTCTCCATCCCCACCACCTTCCAAAAATACTATAGTATACTACTTACAATTGCTTGGCTAGTCAAAGCTGATCCCACACTTGTTGCCAAAAAAATAAATGTTACAAGCGCGGCAGCACAATGCTCTTACCTGAGCTACATGCAGGCGGGGTGCCCTGGTTACAGGTGTACAAATGTCGAGGTGCGCTGTATTAAATAAAGATGAATGTATTCTGCATGGAACGAGCGGGAAACCTCGTTACTCGGCGACCAAACCTGCCTGCCTGACGTTGACAACGTAACTTCCGAACCTGTGTTGATTAGGCCTCAAAATATGAAATTAATATCCAAAATATACGTAATAGACTGCGTGTGTCAAAATCATTTTCTAAAATATTCATAAGGAATTTATAAATTGTGCAAAATATTTTAATAGGCCTACATTTTGTTTTATCTCTCTCTCGTCACTAGGGGGTGCTGCAACACCCCCACTTCCCGCGGCCATGCCGCTATACCAGCCAAACAAAATTGAAAATTTAAAAGAGTCTAGGGTCAAGGTCCCAACTAAAGCAAACACTGACCACTATAATGGTGACACACAAATTGTTATTTTCTCATTTGGTTATTCTGCTTGTTAACATCAAATGTCTTCAATAATGGTCAATCATGACTCGGTTAATCACCTAATTATCTCATTAACTTCAACACTGCTTCAGTGTTACTTTTAACACTGCTTCAGATTTTATATGAGTCCACACTCAGTGTTAAATTAACACTGGGGATTTCGCTGTGAACATTATTTAAAAAAAAAAAAAAAAAACGTTACAGGTAGCCTCTGACTGTGGTTTAATATGTACAAGATAAACCTGACAGGGTAATACATAGCATCTAAAACCATGAAGGAGGAGTGCTGGCACTGACCTGAAGCTCTGAGGAATCTGAGCAATCTCATCACAAACAGACCAGCAGCAGCAGAATGGAGACGCACTTCTGCATTCTCTTCATGTGGGGTGAGAGATTTCTCCATAAGATACAAATCATCCATTAGTAAATAATGTTTAAGTTTCTTAGTTGATGTTTGTGTTGGTCTGAGTCATGATAAATTAATGTAAAACAATTTGTGTTCGTCTAGATGTTTTCTTACATTTTCATTAAGTTGGAGCGGGGCTGAATGGCTTTTGTTCTGGAGCCAGAGCTCATTCTTGTGAGAATTGAACTGTTTCGTAACGCTGCTGTGTGTGTGTTATCCTGACTGGGATCAGTGTCAAACAAACACTGCGTGGCCTGGTCTTTGTGCGAGTAATGCAGCACTTCTGTTATTAAACTGTTCACTGCAGCTTGAGAGATTCTAGCTCTCATATTCTCTTGTGAAATCTGTTTCAGTTTCGATATCACACAGAACAGAACAGTTTATTCACGCGCTGAGTCTCTCTCTTGCAGCATACAGCATGTTGATGGTTGTGATTGTTTCATTCGTTTAATATCAGACTGCAGATGAATGATGCTGATGTCTGTCTGTGCACAAGTCTAGGTAGAGACAGACTCACTGATTCTCCAAAATCAGAATGAATTTCTAGACAGGTTTGTTTGGCTCAGCAATCCAATCAGATGTCAGAAAACTACAAAAGACAGTCCAGACTGAAGAGAATAGTATAGGATAAGGTTTTAGTTTAGGGAACACTGAAAACCCATTCATTATTAGCTCTTAATTAGTGAGTTTGTGTTCTCTAAAGGTTTTCTGAGTATCCCTTCAGGAACTGAACACACCCAGATAAAAAAGAGAACCAGAGCAGCCAAAAACAACAGTTTCTTTCCTCAAACCATCAACCTCACCAACAGCTACATGACCTCATTTTCTCCTCACTGTATGAATGAACACCATCTGCAAAACCAAACTCAGTGTTAATATTTAATAAAACACTACACTTCTTATTCCCTCAGAGGAAAGTCTCTTAAAAGATGCTGGGTTAAATATAACCCAGCACTGGGTTAAAAAGGGACCAACCCAGCAGTTGGGTAGTTCTGACCCAGCGGTTGGGTTATTTTGAACAGAGGTGGGTAGTCCAGGGGCCAAAGAGTAAAGGTCCTGACATATTTTTGCTCCACTCAGGAACTCAGCAGCTGATTTAGCCTGGGGAAGGAACCAAATAATTCCTTCCAAGTCACAAACGAGCCTCAAGTTGGTTTCATACATTGTAACTAGGGTTGGGAATCGTTAGAAATTTTCCGGTTTCGATTCCGGTTCTGGTTCCACTTAACGGTTCCGGTTCTGATTCCGGTTCCATTAAAATCATTAAACAATTATTAAGAATTAGTGGTAAGGAAAAATGCACAATACTCAACTACTCAATGCTCAATATTGTTTTATAACTTACTGTCAACTTAATTGAAAGGTTGGCAATGTCAAAATGCAACATGTATTACAGTGTACAGATCTTCATAAGCAGGGTGGGGTATTTTTAGAAAATGTTCTGGTTCTGGTTTGGCTTCTGGTTTCATTTAAATGGACTATGTTTTTTACTATTTTATTTTGACTGAATGTAGCCTTGCTGGAAGGGAGTAAGTAATGTTGAGTAATGCTAGTCCATCAATCAGCATGTTTTTCAAAGTTGATGTTTTTTACACTATCAATAACGTTTTGCTTTTCAAGCAGGAATAAGCTTGTTGGCCAAATAGTCCCTTGAGGGCTGAGACGCTTGTTAATTCTCAGCAAACACAAAACGTTGTGAGGACGTCACCAGTTAGTCGTCATTTGGTCAGTGCGACATTACTTTATAGCGACGTTGTGAGGATGTGGTGGTAAAGTTCCATTTTTTGGAATCTCGACTAACTTCCCAGAAACATTGTGGGCACGTCCTCAAAAGACGTCACTAGTTAGTCCCATTGGGGACGTTGTAGCGACGTGGTCAGTTGGTCTTCAGATAGCATTTAATATTATTGCACTACATGTATTATTATTATTAAGATACCATTTGAACAGCCTATTTTTTGGGAAATAAGATACAAAAAATCATCATGTTAAAAGATGGCATGAATTTTATATATATATATATATATATATATACATATATATATATATTAGGGGTGTAACGATACGCGTATTCGTATTGAATCGGTTCGGTACGTGCTACGCATTATGTATACCGTACGGTTTGTTGGACTAATTAATTATATTTGAAAAAAAAAAGAGAAATATAATGATATGCGTTCAAGAAGGTAGCCCAATAACCCAAATGACGTAACAGGCAACGCCCCTGACACCCCCGAAGAAGAAAAAAAACACCAACTTACATGTTTATGTTAGGCTACTCAGTCAGGCGCTCGCTCACTCAGCACACGCTGAAGGCTCGTTGCAAAATGGCCAATGCGTTTAACAGAGCAGAAATAGAAGATCCTCCAATAACCAACAGGTCTGGTGTTTGGGTGCACTTTGTATTCCCTTTAAGATATAATGGTGATGGAAAGAGAGTGGTGGATAAAAAACAATGGTATGTCGCATCTGCTACATGGCAATAGGGTACACCAGCGGGAATACAAAAAAAAAAAAAAACAACAGCGGGAATACTTGAAACATGTCAACTCATTTAATGCCGACATCACCTTAGTGTGTCAGTATCTGGGAAAAGACGAAAAAAAGGAGAAACATACACGCAACAAACTATCCCCGCAGCATTTAGACCTACATTTCCAACTGATTCAAACAGGGCAAAAGACATCACCGCGGCGATCGGTAGGCTTCATTTACGTTATAGCCGTGGATATGAGACCTTACTATTTACCATTCATTCTGTCATCACCATTATAGCTTACAGGGAATCCAAACTGCACCCAAACACCAGACCTGTTGGTTATTGGAGGATCTTCTATTTCTGGTCTGTTAAATGCATTAGACATTTTGCAACGAGCCTTCAGCGCGTGCTGAGTGAGTGAGCGCCTTAGGGGCCGTTCACATATCGCGCCTAAAAACGCGTGGAAAATGCTAGGCGCGTCTTTCTCCTCCTTTCCAAAGCGCTCGGGCAGAAGCGCTCATGAGGCGTCTGTCTTTGCTAAGCAACAATGACGTGCTCTCTCCATGAAGACGCGGAAATTTCAGCAAAGGATAAATGGATTTGCAGCTCTAAAAATCGCTTGCAGTAGCTCTGCTACTAAATTTATTTCAAAATTGCAATCCATATACAACTGTGATCAGCTGTTCCTTCATCTTGGCTGAGCTTTCAACGTTGTTACGGGAAAGGATGAAGCTGATTGGTTAGTTCTTGTCACATGACCCGCGGTGCGCTTGCGGCATTCTGAAAAGTTGAGATGTTTTTACATTTTGCTGTATCTAAAACGTACCAAACCGAACCGTGACATCAGTGTATCGTATCGAACCGAACCGTGAATTTTGTTAAACGTTACACCCCTAATATATATATATATATATATATATATATATATATATATATATATATATGTATATATATATTTGCCATCAGTTTAAGAACAAAAAAATTATAATAATTTACTTAGCAAATGGGGATAATGTTTGTCAATGAAAGAGAGTACAGGACAAATGAACATTTAAACCTTAAACTAGCAGCACACGTCACTTTCTGAGTGAAGTGCGCGACGTGCGCGTGCCCGTCATTTTGTAACAGTCAACTTCCAGCACATGGACACGGAGGAAAGGTAAGCACTATAAATCTACTTTTATTCATATATTTTAACTGATATAACGTTAAATGCCATCAAAGAGGAGTAGTGTTTTGTATTTTTGTAGGTTTTCTCATTCAATTTAATAAATAAATGCTGTTTCGTTAATTAGCTCAAAAGCAGTCTCAGAGGTAGTCTAAGGTAACGTTAACTGTTAAAAACTAATGTAACCTTAACGTGACCTGTTTTAAATTATTTGAAATTTTACACGATAAACTATACAGTATTTACTTTCTAATTATTCATTTTTTTAACCGTAGTAATGTTAATTAGTTTGTTTGAATGTCTGCTGCTCGCTCTTGATGATGCTCATGCTAACCATGCTATGAACTTGAATATAAACCGCTGTATAAAGTTTAACGTTAATTAGACCGAGGCTGCCGAAATCATGTTCAGTGTATGTGGGATTAATAAATTCCCCTTTTCTCCCTCAAGTGGCAGGCTTGTAAATTCTGTCATCTGTTCATTATTGGTGTTGATGGTGTTTTTCACATGCATGCTTTTTAATGCTAGTTTAATTCTCAAATTGATCTGATACTTTCGTTTCACAAAAAGTAAACAAATTGTTCACTTTTTTAGGGCCTGGCTGCTACCAGTTGAGTCAATGATTCAGTGAGTTCCTTATAAGGAAATATATTTGTTACCACTTAATAATTTAAATGTATTATTTATTGCTTTAAAATGAACACATATATTTATCATCAGGTGCTATTTTTTTTTTTACCAAGTAGTGCGATAGCTTCCACACAAGCTACATTTTCGCAAGCATTTCTGAAGCTCAAACTCAAATCGTGAAATACAACTGCTAAGATCGCTGATCCTGGATCAGTAGTGACGCGACGGCACTACTTCATCTTGTTCGTGTTTACGGTGGATAGCAACCAACCATCTTTATGATGCATTACCGCCACCTTCTGCTCCGGATGGTACCAGTCACTCAAAAAATTATTTGATGAAATGATGGCATAGGATGAGGTCGGAGAACAGTTATTCCTGAGGAGTGAGTTGCCGTGGCCGTACCTCGACAAGTACATGACACTGACTGAGATAACAGAGAGAAAATATGTTTTCAGATGCTGCTTGTAAAAATGATCAGGGTCCCCCTTATGAAAGGAAAATATATTTACCAATATATTTCTTAAAATATATTGTGATATATTGTAATATATTATTTTCCTTTTTATTTCTAATATTTTATATATTTGAATACATTTAATAATATATTGATGACACATATATTATATAATATATTGCAAAATATACAAATGATTGCCGCTTTCAATATATTGCAATATATTGGAAAAAATTTATATATATAAGAATATATGCCTAATATATTACATGATATTTTCCATGTAACTTACTTGTGCGCACATTGTTAATTACATGTATTTTGATTGTTTTTGTTGCCAAATTGATAAGGAACACAAAAAACTATTAAACTAAACAATTACACCTGCCTATCTGTTTGACTGACAGTTTTCAGCACTGAAATAGCATTGACTTGTAATAAAATGTGTTCAACATAAAAATGTAATTTTAAAAGTAGCTTAGATGTAGCAAGCTACTGTTGATGTAGCTTAGCTTGCTACATTTCCCAGGGAGGTAGCTTCAGTGTAGTGAAGCTTCATTTACTGTAGAGTAACTGGTAGCTTAGCTCACTACATTTTAGTAGCTTGCCCAACACTGCTTGTAACATTGATTCGTTACCCTTTAGACACAACCACATATCCTCCAAATCATCTCCGAGTGGATGGCAGCAAGGATCCGCCTCTCGTTTACTTTTAAATGGAGTGACGTCAAGCATGGGGAAATTAATTCTGGGTCCGTTGGTCGTGGCAGAAGTTGAAAACTTTTAAAGCGCCAATGCAGCCGTCCTCCAGTCAGAACGTCTTATGCAAATACCCTAGTGCAGACGAAAGCCAATCGAGTGCATGCAATACCAGAAAACTAATGCGATTGGCTGTCACTATGAGAAGAGACAGTAATTCTGTCTCTTCTCATATTGACAGCCATAGTCACTATGAGACTATGACTATGACTATGGCATAGTGACAAATTAGCATTTTTTTTTTTAATCAATGTAGAATTTCTATACTTCACTGTAGGGATGTCCATTTTCAATAATTTCCATGATCGAATGTCGTTTAAGTTAACAATCAATTAATCGATTAATCGTTAACCTTAATGCTGCAAAATGAGTCTATTGCAGCAACACCCAGTCACCGGTATGACAGGATGTGCAAAAGTGTGTGTAACGATACTACGTTCGTAATCATCGGGAAGAAGGAGGCGGGAACCGGCGCACAATCAAAACATTTTAATATTCAAAAATAAATAAAAAACAGCGCACCAGCCCCTCACAGACAACTGGTGCGCATGAATAAAAAGCAAACATAAAATAATGTCCCAGGCCTGGTCCTCTCTCGTCCTTCACTATAGTCGCTCCAGTTTTATATCCTTCCATCTCCTACGTGGGACTCGATACCGGCGGTGGGGCGCAGGTGCAGCTCATCTTCAATCACTACACCTGGCCTCACTCCTCGTTCCCACGCCTCTTGGCCCCGCCCCACTCGCCACAGTGTGTATGTGTGTGTGTGTGTATATATATATATATATATATATATATATATATATGTATGTATGTATTTATGTGTGTATATGTGTACGTGTGTGTGTGTAAAATACATCTCTTTTAAATGTATAGCACAGTAATGAAGGCAGCAACATGTGGTAGATGGGACAGAACAAGAAAGAATTAATAATCTTTAATTGTGCTAATGTATTATAATACGAAAGGGTATGGCTCCTATACAGTGCGCAGTGCTTATACACAACCAGTGCGCAGATTGATCGCTTGAAGCAACACAGAGTCACAGCGTGTAGCATTACTCATAGAAATGTTCAAAACGCCAAGGGAAGAGATATTGATGTTGTGTATTATATGTGTGCAATATTTTGAACCTGTCCTTTCAACAGTTTTAAATCTCAGTTATTGTGTGCTCTTGAAGAGAGTTTCAGTGTTTTGACTGTAGTAACTAGGGCTGGGATGATATGCTAATCTGCCAATTCAATACTATCCAGATACTTGTGTGCCGATTCAATATATATTTATAATTATATATATAATTGAGTATTGTGATTATAGTTATATAACTATTGCAATTGGTGACTTATCCAAATCGTCTATAAAATGATTTGTTTGTTTATTACAAGTTGAGTTTTCATTTAAATGTAGCAATGCACACATTCTCGAAGAACTTACATTCTGGTGATTACTTCCTTCCCTCACTGCTGTTTTTAATCTTTCCCTCAAATCTACAGAAACAATGTACACAGCTGGTCAAACGTTTTAAATGTATTTTAAAAGTATAGTTTATTTCTATAATGCACAGCTATATTTTCTGCATTAATTACTCCAGTCTTCAGTCTTGAAAATTTTTGTCTACACTACAGTTACATTTATTTTTTTGGGGGGGAAGCCTAATAGCAAGAATGCATAAATGTTGGGAGTCGTGGCCTAATGGTTTTTCGAGTTGGACTCCCAATCGAACGGTTGTGAGTTCTAGTCTCGGGCCGGCAGGAATTATGGGTGGAGGGAGTGCATGTACAGTTCTCTCTCCACCTTCAATACCACGACTTGGGTGCCCTTGAGCAATGCACTGAACCCCCAACTGCTCCCCGGGTGCCGCAGCATAAATGGCTGCCCACTGCTCCAGATGTGTGTTCACAGTGTGTGTGTGTGTGTGTGTGTTCACTGCTCTGTGTGTGTGCACTTTGGATGGGTTAAATGCAGAGCACAAATTCTGAGTATGGGTCACCATACTTGGCTGAATGTCACTTTACTTTACTTTTTTTTTTTTACTTAAAATTGAATACCAGTGGTAGAGAAAACCTTTTTTTGATTTTACAAAAGATTACCATTTTTTTTTTCAATGTTTTGAAATTTGTGTTTATAAAATAATGATGAAGAAAAAATTTGACTCTCCAGAAATGCTATGTTTTCTTCCCCATCATTTCTAATATGGGGTGCATTTCCCTAAAACCAACTGTGGTCACAAGTTCCTTCGTTACCAATAGAGTTCAGTGGAACTAACGACCGTAGTAAGCTCGATGTACTAAAATAATTACTTTTACATTTCATCGATTTGCTAAACTGTATGCACAATTTACTAATTCGTTCTCTTGATGTATAAATCGTGTACATGATTTAGCAAATCGAGGGAATGAAATAGAAAATCGTGCGCAGGATTTAGCCTATATTTTTTCCTGCATGCCGTGTTATTAAAGCACATCACCACTAGACATTTATACCAGGAGCCTCATATACGACGCTCACAGTTTTGCTTTGTGCAGTATCTCTGTGCAGTATCTGCTGAATTGTTTCATATCTATTTATCATGTTTGTTTGTTTTTGCACCAAATTATGTAGAGTTGTATCAATAAGTGTACTGATAATTATTTATCATTTTCAGTGATAACGTCATTAACTATCCCCATCCTTAATAAGACAAACATTTTCTATTGTTTATATTGTGTAATCTGTTATATGATGTGTTTAGTTTTCTGTGCTCATGACTTAGAAACACTTTGCATGGTTAAAGAACAGGTGCAATGTTCAAAATGTTTTAGCTCAGTATTTGTAGAAAGTAGTGCTGAATAAATGTTGATTTGTGAATGAATGCAGTGTGTTTTTGTCTATTTTATATTAGAATGTAATGTTTTTTTATTGGTTTGCATTTCATGTATGTAATTGATGTATTTACTATAAATCCCCTATAATTAGATTACAATTAGATTTCCTAAGGTTTATTTTTGCACCAGAGATGGATCGAGTTTATTAGTTCTTTATGTATTTCAAGGTAATGGTGAGGTGAGAATACGTTGCTGCGACCAATATGATCCGGTAATGTCACGTCCTCATAATGTGCCATTTTGGTTGTTAGGACATACTCATCACGTCCCAGCGACGTTCCACTATAATGTCGCCACGACGGATATGGGAATCACAAAGTTACGTCGCTGGAATGTTATTTGGGACGTCGCTGCGACGAATATGGTCTGGTCCAGTTACGTAGTCACAACGTAACTGTGTTAGCTGGGTTTCCCTTAATTAATGAAATATAAACTGTTAAACTTATAAACATGTATACACACTCTCCATAAATAAAGTCCCTATTTTACAAATAATAATGCAGTCAGGAGATGGTGTGATGCAATGAATGGTTTCCACATTTTTTTAACATTTTAAAATGCATTAAAATAAATATTTTCTATCACTTTGTTTACACTTTTGTCTTGAAATGACCTGCACACTAAATAATCTAACCCTCATACTTGCATAACAATAGCAGTCGATTTATTTAGTGGTCCAAGTTGAAGCCAGTATGTATATTAATGACAATATGGGACAAATATAATGTAATTTAGTGGCGGCAGTTGCAGCGCGCTGCTGTTAGATGTACAGTCAGACAAAACGATGTGCAGTTATCAAAGGCGCGAGTGCACATACAGTCGTGGTAAAAAAGACGCGACAGCGCAACCAGTTTGTGGAAGTGCGTCATTATAATCAATGTGCTCAGTAATTAAAGAGACAGGGAGGCGTGTCTGTTATTCGGTTTGTGACATCTTTTTAGTTTACGGGGAACCGGAACACCGGCGCAAGGCTGCTTACAGCGCTTGGTCACTTGTTGCACCAGAACCGTTTTCGGAACCGAAACTTAAAAATTGCTCACGGTTCCGGTTCTTTTCAAAGAACAAAACCGGTTCTGAATAAGAACCGGTTTTCGGTTCCCATCCCTAATCGTAACAGAGTTAAGTTAAACTTGTATATACCAATCAGTGGTACTATTTAGAGATCAGTGATGCGCACACACTTTAATCCCTTTTTTTTACTCCGTCCATGTAATAAATGCACATCCTTGAATAAGCCATGTTGTAAGCGTTTTCATCCCGTAAGAAAACCATTGGCCTAAAGGAAAACGCTTAACATGGTGTAATGCATTAGTGTGTTTTAAAAAATCTAAACGAAATTTTTAACAAAGCATTCTATTTACAGACAAGTAGGTTATGGGAGGCAAACGTTTAATGCGTAGGCTAATTAAATGCATTTCATTCATATTCTAGGCTCATATCTGCTTTTCTCTGAAAAGAATGCTTTATTAATTTGTTAACTGAATCTATTTAAAACACTGTTTTAATGCATTAAGCCATGTACTTTCACGTTAAGTGTTTTAGAGTTAGATCAGAGTGATTCATTTGTGAATAGATCTGGTCCAGAAGATTAAACCTCATGTACCTACGCCTATGAAAGATTATCAAACCAATCAGAGTATGTATGGGGCATGTCTGTACATGCAGCCCCACCTCAATTTGCAAGCTACAGCCGGGTGTACTTGAACAATCCAGCAAAACATTATGATAGATATAGTGAATTAATAAAATAATATTAATTTCGTCACTACTAAGTTCGTCACTAATGTGCAATCATCATTTAATTAATCACTTAATTATCTCATTAACTTAATAAGCTGTCATCGGACCCTGTTGCGCACTGGGGTACCGAACCCGAGACTACCTGGAGAAGATGGTCTGAGTTCGGTTGCTCTCGAACTGTGGTGCTGTTCTCCTGAATGTGCAAGCAACACAGACTCACTCGGGTGCGCACTTGTTCAGGAAATAAAGTATCCTGCCCATGCGTAACACTGTCGATATCATTGTTTCCTCAACACAAGAGAGAGCCGCGGTTGATTCCACACAATCCTCAAAGTCAAAATTAAACTAATTAAAATTAAATAATTAAAATTAATTAATATGCTTGTGTATAATAGCACCAAAATAAATAAAACAATTACAAATATGCTCAGTTGCATTGTGTCCTCCATGCGTTTTCCGTGTGCGTTTGCGATGACGTAAGGTGACTGCAAACGCACCTGGGTTTGATAAAACTATTGAGTGTGAAAGCAGTCCAATGCTGCGGGCGGCGCCAAGAACAATCGGGTTCGGACCGCAGCAAACGAGCCCAGTGTAAAAGCCCTCTTATATTCTTTGGCCCTCGGACTACCCTCCTCTGGTCAAAATAACCCAACCGCTGGGGCAGAACAACCCAACTGCTGGGTTATATTTAACCCAGCATTTTTTAGAGTGACATCTCTCATATTTCTCATGAGGTTACTTATCAAATAGAGATTTTAGTTTGAGTCTCCTGCTTCTCACACTTGTCTCCTGAGACAAAAATCTAACACTCTCCGAATGATCTCCTTTAAATCTTTAGAAGACATCTCATCATCATCATCATCATCACACAGTGCTCAGACTTTTCTCCTACACTTGTCACATTTGACTCCTCTTTATTTCAGAGGTGATCTCAACAACTTTACAAAGTGTACACCAAGTCAAGTGCTTGACATCTAATAAATGATGTAAAAACAACCCATAAAATCAGAGTTTAAGGCTGTATTAAGATGTGAAATTATGCAGAAAAAAAGTTATGTTACTCACTTATGTTACTGTCAATTGACACACAGTAAGAGAATAGAGCTGTACAGGTTACAGTGCACAACATCTGTTGTTAGAAACAGTAATGTACCCAATGACTTTATCAAAACTGACTCACAGAATTCTTAAAATCACAATAAATGTCTTATGAATTAATCTTTCACTAATTGGATTATTAACACATCATATGATCAAAATGTTTGAGCTTGTATTGAGACATTTGGCTTGGCACACACTTTGTAAAATGGTTGACACAGTCTTCTGTTTTTCTGTCACTGTCTTCGGTGAGTGTTGTGTTTCTTTGGTGCCATGTGCTTTGTCCTGTCTCTTTTCTTACCCCGCCTATCTTGTTACCTCGTTATTGTTTCAGTTGCTACACCCGTGCTTCTCCCTTGCTCCCGGACTCGTTTACCTTAACTCCGCACACCTGTCTCTCAATCACACACAGCTGTTGCTCAATGTCATGGACTATATATTCTCGTCTCACACACCACTCTGTCTGGCTGTATTATTCGTTGTTTGTCTATGCTGTGGTTGCTGGTTTTCGTCTTCATGTTGGCTGCATCCACTCTTGTTCCTGGTGTTTTGTTTGTTGCCGTGTTGGCCTTTTTGTTCCGGTTTATAATTAATAAATAATTTCCCTGCATTTGGACCAGACCCTGTTTCTTCCTCTGCGCGTCCTACCGTGCCGTGACAGAATACAGCCAGCAACATGGGTCCAGCCGGGAGGTTTCTTGATGTCTGCCAGGAAGATCGGACCATGGAGGATTACGCCAGATACTTCCTGGGGCAGGCTCGGTTGTCGGCTATGGAGAGGACCTGCCTAATGGTCTTCTTCTGGGGAGGACTAGTCGACCCCTTCAAATCCATCATGCCATACTGGCACCCCAATGAGATGCTGGAGGATTACATCAACCTGGCTCTTCAGTTGAGTGTCTCAGCAGTCAGGGTGGTGGTGCCTACCGAGGAGGTTCCCTACAAGACGGCGGGGCTCGCTTCAGGCCTTCATGAAGTCCCCTGAGGTGGTGGCGTCCGCTCGCGAGTCCCCTGAAGCGGCGGCGGCGAACGATGTCAATTCCCCCGAAGCCACGGCGGCATCATCTTTCAGTTCCCCTGGAGTGAGCAGTTCTACCTCTTTCTCCGGGCGCTCTTCCATTACATGGGCCTGGCCCTCCATCCCTCCCCTTGATTCACCTCCGTTCCACCTCCTTCCGTGATTTCTAACTTTGGAGTGTCTGGAATCCATTCCTTAAGCGAGGGGTTCTGTCACAGTCTTCTGTCTTTCTGTCACTGTCTTCTGTAAGTGTTGTTAAATATTGACATCGAGGCTCAACTGCTCCTCAGACAGCTTGAGTTTGAGTCTGACTGAAGGTACTTTCCGGCGAGTCAATAAAGAGATCTCCCATGTTCCTCACACCACATTCTCAAGACCAGAAAGAATAATTTAGAAGAAGTCTCACAAGCGTCTCCTGATGTCTCAACAGTCTCTCTCTTGTTTCTCCAGCGTCTCTTTCAGAGGCCTTCAACATCGACACTGAGCATCCACTGAGATTTAACGGCACGCCGGAAGATTTCTTTGGTTACAGCGTTTATCAGACTGAGTTTGGAAACAGGAAGCAGTGAGTCAGACACACACTGGTTGCTAGGTTGTTCTGTGTGGTTGCTAGGTGTTTCCTGATGGTCTTGAATGTCTGATTGGTTGTGTTTCTCAGGATCATTGTTGGAGCTCCTTTGGAAGGAAACTCAACAGGGGAGATGTACAGCTGCACAGCAGATCTGCAGTCCTGCAAACGGCTGCAGCGTCCAGGTATCAGCATCACAGCCATCTCTCAGTGACTGCTCTGGACTTTCACTGCTTTACAGGTGCTGGTCATATAAGTAGAATAGCATCAAAAAGTTGATTTAACTAATTCCATTCAAAAACTGAAACTTATATATTATATTCCTTCATTACACACAGTGGTCTCAAACTCAATTCCTGGAGGGCCACAGCTCTGTAGAGTTTAGCTCCAAATCACACCTGCTTGGAAGTTTCTAGTAATCCTGAAGACCTTGATTAGCTGGATCAGGTGTGTTTGATTAGGGTTGGAGCAAAACTGTGCAGAGCTGTGGCCATCCAGGAATTGAGTTTGAGACCAATGACACAGACTAATATATTTCAAATGTTTATTTCTTTTAATTTTGATGATTATAACTGACAACTAAGAAAAACCCCAAATTCAGTATCTCCGAAAATTAGAGTATAACTTAAGACCAATAGAAAGAAAGGATTTTTAGAAATCTTGGCCAACTGAAAAGTATGAGCATGAACAGCACTCAATACTTAGTTGTGGCTCCTTTTGCCTGAATTACTGCAGCAATGCGGCGTGGCATGGAGTCGATCAGTCTGTGGCACTGCTCAGATGTTATGAGAGCCAAGGTTGCTCTGATAGCGGCCTTCAGCTCTTCTGCATTCTTGGGTCTGGTATATCACATCTTCCTCTTCACAATACCACATAGACAAAGATTTGCGACAGCTGAAACCAATGTCTTGCACACAGAACTAGACTGAGAGACCATTTAAAGGCTTTGCAGGTGTTTTGAGTTAATTAGCTGATGAGTGTGGCGTCAATATTGCACCTTTTCACAATATTCTAATTTTTGAGATGCTGAATTTGGGAATTTTCTTAGTTGTCAGTTATAATTATCAAAATGTAAAGAAATAAACATTTGAAATATATCATTCTGTGTGTAATGACTGAATATTATATACAAGTTTTACTTTTTGAATAGAATTAGAGAAATAAATCTACTTTTTGATGATATTCTAATTATATGACCAGCACCTGTATACTGACCCCCCCCCCCCCCCCCCTCTCTCTCTCTCTCCCTCTCCCTCTCTCTCCCCTCTCTCATTTCCGGTGTGACTGGTTGAGCGAGGGTGTGGGCGCGTGGTGCAGAGCAGGTGGTGTGAGTGAAAATCTTTTTTATCTCTCTTTTTTTCTGCTTATTTCTTATTTGTGTTGTCTGTTTTGTTATTTGTTATAGTTATTTGGTGGGTCGTGTGCTGTCCGTTAGTCGGAGGCATGGCGGCCCAACAAACACAGGTGTTGAGTTCACTCACGAGACGCCACAGAATTAAGGTGGCGACAGCTGTGAGCACTGAGGCATGTTGTTTGGCCATTGGAGAGTTAGTTGGACATTCTAGCGTTTTGTCCGCGTCTCGAATGAACAATGCGACAGTAGTTTTCCTAGATAGTGTAGACAAGGCAAATGAGTTGGTTGAGCAGGGAATTGTCATTGATGGGGAATTTATTTCAGTTCTACCACTTTCTATGCCAGCGAAAAAGGTAATCATATCTAATGTTCCACCTTTTGTCAGTGATGTGATTCTAACGGAAGCACTGTCGCGTTATGGCAAACTGGTGTCACCGATAAAAAAAATCCCAATCAGTAGCGAGTCGCCGTTATTGAAACATATCGTTTCATTTAGGCGCTTCGTATACATGATAATTCCGGATGACGCCGATCTAGATTTAACTTTGAACTTTCGAATTGAGGATTTTAGTTATTCGATTTTCGTCACGACTGGTCAAGCCAAATGCTTTGGATGCGGATTTAAAGGTCATTTAATTCGTAATTGCCCGAACAAAAATGTTGAGGGAGAAAAAATGAATGAAGTTGTACAGGGTAAAGAAAATGTTGGAAAATAATTAAATGTGGAAGGTTCGGTAGAGGTGGAGAAGGTGGTAGATCGTTCAGTAGAAATTGAGGCTTGAATAGCTTCATCTCAGATTAAGCAAGCGGATCCAATTCCTAAGAGTTTACCCACAAGTAGTGTTTTAAGTGTTTCTGATAGGGTGGTTTATCCTTCAGAAAGCAAAAAAGGTGCAAATGGTGAAGGTTTTCAAATAAGTGTAATGGCTGAAGAAGCACAGTTGACACCAGAACAAGAGCAGTTTTCCTTCAAGACACCACAAAATAGAAAGATGAAAAATAAAGTTCTAGATGTAAAAATCAGTAAGACAACTGAACTACGAGATGAAGATACTCAAGATACGGAAAGTGACAGTGATTCGTCTGAATGCAGTGAGGTTTTTTCTCAAGGTGAATTTAATGTACGGAGTTATGATCTTGAGGACATAAAATTATTTCTCAGGTCAACAAAAAATAAAAGAGGTGTAAAAGTACAAGAATATTTTCCTGATTTAAACCAATTTGTGGACCGGGCAAAGAGTTGGATGGCTAGTGATTCTTTTACTAATAAAGAAGCGTATAGATTGAAGAAAATAGTGAGAAACATAAATATCGCACATAATAATGATGTATAAGTGTAAGAAAAGGAATAATTTTTCCTGTTGGTATGTTGTGTTGTTTTTTTTCTCTATCTTTGCCTTCATTATGAATGAAATTCATATTGCATCTATGAATGTTAATGGGGCAAATAATGTGAAAAAAAAAGAGTACACATTTTTGAGGAAATTGATCAGAAAAATATAGACATAACTTTTTTACAGGAAACTCATAGTAGTGTGGAGAATGAGGTTGACTGGATGAAGGAATTTAGTGGGTTATCCATTCTGAGTCATAATTCAAATATAAGTGGTGGGGTGGCTGTTTTATTCAATAAAAAGTTTAAACCAACTTCGTATGATGTAGTGGAAGTTAAAAGTTAGAGCTTCTTATGAAAATTGTGTTTGTTTTTATTTGTGTTTATATTCCTACGGCACCTATCTTTTTATAGCTTTTTTTGGATACTCTTTGTGCAACACTGAAAGATTGCGGTTCTGAAGATTTTCTCTTTTTGGGTGGTGATTTTAATTGTACCGAGTTGGATATGGACAGAAATCATGTTGAACCACATATGGCCTCACATAAGAGGTTAATTCATCTGATTGAGAAATATGATTTATGTGACATTTGGAGAATGAAAAATGGTAATGAAAAACAATACACATGGGCCCACATGCGTGATAATTATATATCACTGGCAAGATTAGATAGATTTCATGTATTTAAACATCATTTGAATTTATTTAACAAATGCTTTATCACACCTTTGTCTTTTACTGATCATAGTATGGTAAGTTGTAAATTTATTTTAAATTCAGTAAAATCTAAAAGTGCTTATTGGCATTTTAACACAAGTCTATTAAATTATAAATTATTTATTGAATCTTTTACATTTTTTTGGAAAACTTTTAAAGAAACTAAAATGTATTTTAAATCCTTACAGCAATGGTGGGATTATGGAAAGGTACAGATAAAGCAATTCACACAACAATATACTCATAATGTTACAAAAGAATTTAATCGTTCTGTAGAGTTTCGGGAAAAACAATTAAAAGATTTACAAAAGTTGTATCAGTCCTCCGGTGATAGTAATATTTTGGAAACTTGTTTTCGAAAAAAAGCTGAACTTAAAGAGCTATTAGAGTTTAAGGCACAAGGTGCTTTAATTCGTGCCAATTTTTTAAACATTGATCAGATGGATGTACCTTCCAAGTATTTCTTTGGTCATGAGAAGAAAAATGGGCAGAAACGTTTAATTCATGCCCTACGTTCTGAGGATGGCAATTTGTTATATAATCCCAGACAGATTTGTGATGTGGCAACGAGTTTTTATCAATCCCTGTACAAAAGTGAACTTAAGCCGGAAAATAAAGGAAAATCTCCTTTTCTAGAGGATTTACCAAAGATCTCAGAGGAGTCCAGTGAAGAACTGGAATGTAGCCTAACCCTGGGAGAGCGGTACAAGTCACTTCATGAGATGGAGTCTGGGAAAGCTCCGGGTATAGATGGGCTTCCAGTGGACTTTCTGAAGGTTTTCTGGTCGGATTTAGGAGCTGACCTGCTAGAGATATTCAACGACAGTTTGCTGAAGGGTGGGCTGCCGTTGAGTTGCCGAAGGGCAGTAGCTACTCTCCTTCCGAAAAAGGGGGATCTTTCGGAGATCAAGAACTGGAGGCCGGTATCGCTTCTGTGCAGTGATTATAAATTGCTTTCTAAAACTTTGGCTAAGAGAATGACTAAGGTAATGTCACAGGTGATCCATTCTGATCAATCGTACTGTATACCGGGTAGGTCAATATTTGACAATATTTCTCTAATTAGAGATGTTATACGGGTTTCCAAATTATTTAATATCAATTGTGGTCTGCTATCTCTTCACCAAGAGAAAGCTTTTGATCGGGTTGAGCGTGATGTTTTTATGGAATATTTTAGAAGCTTTTGGTTTTAATGAAAATTTTCTAAACATGATTAAAATTCTTTATAGTGACATAGAGAGTATAATTAAGATTAATGGTGGCTTATGTGCTCCGTTCAAGGTCAAAAGAGGTATAAGACAAGGATGTTTGTTATCTGGAATGTTGTATTCTCTTGTCACTGAACCCTTTCTACAGAAAATCAGGAAGAAGTTAGAGGGTTTCAAGATACCTTTATGTGATTTTAATTTTTGTTTATCAGCCTATGCTGATGATCTAATAATAGTAATTAACAAACAAAGTTATATAAATGTTTTATCTAGACTGATAGAGGATTTTGGAAAATGGTCATCCGCAAAAGTCAATTGGAAAAAAAGTGAAGCGTTTTTATTAGGAGATTGGAAGGAAGGGAAACCAAGTCTTCCTGAAGGTTTGTGCTGGAATAGGTGGGGTTTGAAATATCTAGGGGTGTTTTTGGGAGACGATAACTTGTTACAAAAGAATTGGGATGGTGTATTACAAAAAGTTAAAGGACGTTTAGATAAATGGAAGTGGCTTCTACCCAACATGTCCTATAGGGGTAGAACGCTTATAGTAAATAATTTGGTTGCCTCTCTTTTATGGCACAGATTGGTTGGTATTGATCCTCCTGTGAAGCTAATAGCTGAAATTCAAGCGGCTTTTCTTGATTTTTTTTTGGGACAAACTTCACTGGATTCCACAGAGTATTTTATTTCTACCTAAGGAAGAAGGAGGCCAGGGTTTGATTCACTTACAGAGCAGGATTGCAGCTTTCCGACTGCATTTTGTACAAAGACTTCTTGATGGACCGATGAATGTGAGCTGGAGGGCAATCAGTTGTGCCCTACTTTAAGACTGTTGGAAACTTTGGAATGGACAAATCTCTTTTCCTAATGGACTCCCAGTGTTTGGATCTCTCGAAAATGCCGTCTTTTTATCAACATCTTTTTAAGATTTGGAGTCTTTTTCAAATTCAAAGGACTGAGAATTTTCACTCAATTTTTTGGTTGCTGAATGAAACCTTGATATTTAATGCAAGATTAGACGTTTCTGCACCTAATTTCCTAGCAGGATTTAGTAGGAGTTTACAAGACTCAGGAATTTATGTTTTAAAACATTTACTGTGTTTAACTGGGCCTGTTTTTCAGAATGTAGAAACTTTTACTGAAAAGCTTGGAATTCGATCTGTTCGTTCAGTTTCTCGTTATCTGAATAAATTTGAAAGAAGTGTTTACGGATGAAGAAAAATTGATGTTGGAGGAATTCTCTTTAGGAAATAATATCCCTGACAATGAAGATATGTTTCCTTGTTTGTTAATTCAACCAAAAATTGAAGAGTGTTCGGGATGTTTTATTCAACAAAGAAAGTTTTCATCTGTTGATTTTTTTTCATGTGTTGGAAAAGAGCTGTATAAAATGTGTGTGCTTGTTCTTAACAAAAAAAAGTTGACTAATAGAGTTGATACGCCATGGCGTGCTGTTTTAAAGTTGGGTGATGAGATAAGACCTGAATGGAGAGTTTTGTACAAGCCACCATTATCTAAAAGAACAGGAGATTTGCAGTGGAGAATCTTGCATGGAGCTGTTGCAGTGAATTCTTTTATTTCAGTTTTAGATCCAAAGAATAACTCTGGTTGTCCTTTTTGTTTAAAAAAAGAGACTGTGTTTCATGCTTTCATGTAATGTATCAGACTTGGACCTTTGTTTGAGATGGTAGAAAGATTGTGTAATAAGTTTAAAGAGTGTTTTTATCCTGAGACATTTATTTTTGATTTTAAATATGATCAAAAAAAGCTGGTTGTTTTTCAATTGTTGAATTTTATTTTGGGACAAGCAAAGTTGGCAATATACATGAGTAGGAAAAACAAAATAGAGAAAAAAAGCAATGATGATGTTGTTTTTGTTTTTAAATCGTTACTTAAAGTAAGAATTTTGATTGATTTCAGATTTTACAAAGCTATGTGTGATCTTTGTACTTTTAAAATGAAATGGTGTAGTCGGGAAAGGTCTGTGTAAAATTGATGATGATGATGAGTTATGTTTTTGTTTTTAAATGAATGGTCTTTTTTTCCCCCTCTCCAACAAATTATGATGTGAAATTATAGAATAATGTGTGATTTGGCTAATGGTAAATAAAGTGTTGTTTAAAAATCAAAAATCTCTCTCTCTCTCTCTCTCTCTGGGGTTTGACAGGTTCAGAGAGCGTCCGCTTCTTCGGCATGTCTGCTGCTGTGTCTTCTGCTGCTCTCACTGTAAGTTCAGAGTCTCTGACAGTCAGACCTCCTTCATGAAATGCTAATGATGTGTGTCTCTTTCTCAGAGCTGCAGTCCGTATGCTCCTCATGAGTGTGATGGAAACTCGTATCTGAACGGTGTTTGCTATCAGTTCAACAGCAGCTTACAGATCGTCTCTAACTTCACCGCCGCTTACCAAGGTCTGAAGAGTCTCACACAATCCAAGGCTTCATTCAGTTTAACCATCTCAGACTCTAACACTGTAAACCCTGTGTTGCTTTAATTAATTTATATCTATTAGACCTATTAGTTGATAACTGAATTAAAGATTAAATACATGATATTATGTTATACTTGTTATATTAGAAGTAACAGCAGAGTTTGTGTATGTTGTGGTGTTTCTGCAGAATGCACCAATAGAGGAGTCAATCTGGTGTTTCTCTTTGATGGATCCAGCAGTTTCAAAACCCACGAGTTTGAAATTAACAAAAATTGTATTCAAGAAGTTATGAGAAAACTTTCTAACTCATCCATAAAGGTAAAATAATACATCAGCTAATAATGTGAAATACCACCAAAAATCTGATCACTAACCAGCAGAATCAGCATGTGAATGTCCATATTATAAACATGTGTAATGAGGTGTGAACATCTAATGATGATAATGTTGTTGTTTTTCGTTGTCAGTTTGCTGCTGCTCAGTTTTCATCAGATGTACGAACTGTGTTTGACTTCAACGATTATCAGTTCGGCTCCGCTGAAGAAAAACTCATTAGAGAGAAACACATGAAATCTCTCTCAAACACACATAAAGCAATCAACTACATTCTGTGAGTGAAATCTTCATATGATCATGAGCATTCACTGAATTACACTTGAAGAGTTTTTAATTGTTGCCATCAAAAAAAAAAAATATATATATATTTCTCTGTCAAATACTGTTGCTGAAGTTGTACTTTTGCCATTCTTTAAATTAAAAGTAAAAAAAATTATAATTGTCATGCAGACACATTGACCCTGAAGCTGAAATCTGTTCATATGTCATGATTTATGATTTATTATGTCATCAGAAAGAATCTGCTGAATAGCGTGTCGTCTGGAGCCGATCCCTACGCTCAGAAAGTTCTGGTGATCATCACAGATGGAGATCCCAGTGATAACGATGATGATTATGATTATGTCCTCAAGAGATGTGATGAGCAGAATATCCTCCGTTACGTCATCGGGGTGTGTTTCTCTAAAGCTCGAGCATGTCATTTATTCTGTATGTTCAGATAGTTTGGTGATTTTGTGTCTCTAGTCACACAGAAATGACAGACCTCACACTGTTTTTCAGGTGGGAAATTTTGATTTAACTGAAATCTCTCAGATGGCGTCAGAACCAAAACAGAGCAACACCTTATTCATTCAAAACTACACTCGACTTGAAGGACTTCTTGACAACCTGCAAGAAAAGATCCACAATATTAAAGGTAAGATATACATGTACAGAAAATGGACCGTAAATAACATTTTTAAATTGAAGCAGCTAATGAAGAGTCCACAGATGATTGTAAGATTTGTTCTTTTGTGTTTTGGGGTTGATAGAAGCTCACAGAAGAAGCAGACAGAGAGATTTATCACAGAGTGGATTCAGTGTCGTCTACCAGGAGGTGAGAGATATGAATGATATAAAGTACATTTTAACTATTTATTTTTTTGTTGATTTAAGGACTCCAGAGCTATAGTTTGTGAGGGAAACTGCAGGGGGTTTGTGAGTTGATTAAAAGCTAATGATAATATCAAGATAAATTAATTTGTTTTTTTATTTTTAAAGAAAACATTAAAAAACAAATGAAATTTATTTGTGAACATTAACCATTATTCAGAGAACTGTGAACATGAATTTGCTGTTTGCAGTCGTGAAACGCCAGTTTCAGCAGCAGTTCTCTCCACAGTTTTGAAAATGCTCAGAAAGTGGCTTTTGTTGAGTTAAAACCATGAACCGTGAGCCAGTTGAAAATCAGTACAAATACGTGAGGATTCAAATCATTTGAGATATTATAAGATGATATAAAAGAGGCACTTATGGTTGCTCAGAAGAACATTGATGTTAGTCAGCTCAGCAACATCTGACCAAGTTGTACATTCAAAAGACGAAAGGTGATAACATTGTTGAACAACAGAAATTGGTCACCCAACTCAAAGGTGAACGTGGGAAGAGAAAACTGGCAGAAAAAAACTGTACGCTGAACCCACTGTGTCACATTTACCGCATACATAGCACCAAAACAGATCAGGATAAAACTGTTCACCGCAACTTGCTGTTGCAAGCAAATTTCCTTCCACTTGAGTTTGAAGAACCTGAATCATCTGAGGATAGTGGTGGATGGCAGTAAAAGTGTATCAATGGATGTTGTTAGTCCTGCATCTGATTTGTGTTCTTTGTCTGAGCATGTCGTCAGTTGGGTGGAAAAAACGCAGTTACCCTCAGCAGAGGTTGTCCTGCAGATCCGAAAGTTTTGAATCCTTGAACAGAGTCCCTGAGTCAACCGGACAGGAACAATTTGGTTCAAGGAATGATTGTACCAAGGAGAAAAGCAGTGTAAGCAGTCCAGGTGAAGGACGGAGTTGTGATTCTCTCAGTTCTGTTTCTGAGGCAGTTTGCCATAGTGACCATTGTGTTTCACCTGTTGAAGCTGTTGAACCACCTCCTGGTTCAGGAGATATGAGAGTTTGGACCAGAGTAGGTAGGACTGTGAAACCAGTCAACAGATTGATGGAGAACATGACTCAATATATCAAAACTCTGAAACCAGTTGATGGGGTTGTGAGATACTTATTGAGATGAGAATTTATTGTATTACAAGATTTGTTTTTGTCATTTTGAAATCTAGAAAACAGCACACATGAGTCAATGTATTACAGTATGTTGTTGTTCCAGATCAGAGATGAATGGTGTTTAAGGCACCTTTTGCAGGTGACTGTAATAGGCCTGATCAGCCTGCTGTACTCACCTCCCCTGAGAGTGGGAAACATTTTTTGTTGCACAATGTTCTGGAAAAAAGTTATACTATCCCTGAAATAGTCAAAATGTGTCTAGATCAGGGGGGAGAATGTAACTGGTATGTATAATTAACTGACAATTTAAATTGCTTTCTTTACTTTCTTATATAGTATTCTTTATATATATATATATATATATATATATATATATATATATATATATATATATATATATATATATATATATATATATGCTCTTTACACCGCTATAAATTGTTTCATAATAATAAAGAGTAAGTGAATGCCACAAAATTTAAAGGTCCCATGACATGAAAATTTCCCTTAATTTGTTTTTAAACATTAATATGAGTTTCCCTAGCTGTCGATGATCCCCGAGTGTCATGACATTTTGATAGATGTAAACCAAGCACAGGCGTTTCAAACAGACTTTTACGATACTGATTCGACAGCACTGGCACAAACAGTGAGTAACAGTGTTCATTAATGCCTGATCTGTGATCAGTGATTTCTGATGTGTAGCTAATAGCTAATCATTCAAGTTCACACAGACTTTCTTTCTAAATCGTTTAATGCTGTTTATGCATCAGCGAATCAAGCAAGTGACTAAACAATCAACTTAATGTTGTATCTCTTATTAGCATGAAACAAATCTGCTATTTAAATTGTGATTTAACTACAGAGAGCGATTTAAAGAAGCTCCCTTTATATCGTTCAGAGCTGTCAAACACACATGGCGAGTATATCTGCACACTTGCCCAAACTGCTGTTATAATCAATGATGCTGTTATGTTGTACAGCGAAGCTCTTACTGTATTCATGTCGATATTGTGTTTGCTGTTAGTTGTGGTGAAAGCATTTTGTGAGAGAAAACATGTTGCAATGACAAGATCACCGCATTCACTCGATAAACAGACTCTGTCTATTCAATGCTCATCATGGCAGCCTTTCATGTGATGGGAAAAGATAAAAAAATTATTCTATAATCAACACTTCCACAATTCGTTAATCTCGACAGTTGTAATAGTAAAAAAAAACTAGCAAATGTATTTGAGTGGAGTTCACAGTCTCACAGCAGACACTCCCCTTAAAACAAAGCATTCAAGTCAGAGGGCTAAAATCAGGATATAAAAATGCCTTTTATTTCTAAATTTTAAATGTAAAAATCATACTAACAATATAGTAGGTGGCCTTCCAAAATGCCAGTTCTACCGCCGCTGCGGCGTCTGTAAAGTGCATTTGCAGCTTTTGACCGCTGAGTGGTGCTTTAACCACACGTTATCAAACAAGCGCATCAAATCACATTTTCGCAAATAGAAATCTGTTTTGCCTCATTTATGTGTTACATTTGACGGCTGCAGTTGGGGAAAATGAAAGAAATACACTATAGTTAAAATATTTAATATATTTAATATTCACAAATGAAAGTTTGGTACTTATGAAGTTATGAGCATTTATTAGAACAAATTCAAGCAGGATAAATGTCAAGCATGTTCCTGAGCCTGAGCTTATATTTTCTCTAAGCTACATAGTATTAAACCATATTTTAGATTTGACACATTTAATATGTATGCAGTATTATTTATATTATATTAATTATGTGTTATATTATTCAAAATTAATTGTGGTTTACATTGCATCGGAGCATTAAAAGTGGTATTTTAGTGAGCTAGGCTACATGGATTAATATGTGAAACGTCAATATTTTCATATATTAGGCCTATATTTTAATTTATATCTTAAAATTCCTTAACTAATAACAAAAATGCATGTTGTTTTATTAATCAGTAGGGGTGTAACAGTGCGCAAAAATCATGGTTCGGTACGTACCTCGGTTTTAAAGTCACGGTTCGGTTAATTTTCGGTACAGTAAGGGAAAGAAATGCAAACATTAAACATAATTTGTTTACAAAAATACATTTAAAAATACTTTTTCATAAAATATATAAATATATATATATATATATATATATATATATATATATATATATATATATATATATATATATATATATATATATATATAATAAAAAAAGAATAAGAAATAAAATACTGCTGCAAAGTTCTCCACTAAATAAAATACTCTCAGTCTCAAACCAATATCATATAATAAAATATAATGAAAAAAATAAATAAATAACTATGATTACAGTGCAGCATTACCAATCCCAGCTTGTAGGCCTGCTCATATTTAAAAAAATATATATCACTTTTCAAAAGTGTAAAATGCGGCATCAACAGTTTCAGTTTTTAGACTTGCTCAGATTTCGTTATTGCGTTGGACCGATCAGAGTGCATTCATCTGACAATTATACTGTACCCTCTGAGTACGGGACAACAAAAGGTCCTTTATCCACAAAACCAGGGTACCCGTTGACACCAATGGATATTAACTGTTCTAACAATATATCAATCCTCATTGTGTTAAATGCTGATGTAAAATCTAAAAATAGAATTCATGCATATGCTTTTAAATTTCCGAATGATAGGTTTCAAAATTCATCATAGTTAACACAGCATCATGAGTGCCCCTATTTCGTCTATATGCAAACTGCAAAGGATCAATACTTGAACCAACAGATGACATTAGATATTTAACAAGAATCCTTTACATAGTTTTACATAACACAGATGTTAAGGCTATAGGGCGAAGATCATTCACAGTATAAACTAAATGTATTTTAGGCACTGGAATTATCATACTTTCTTTCCATAAGGGAGGTACAATTCCAGCTTGCAACAAAGCCTGGAATAGCCTTGTCAAAACACATCAACTGGAGACAACAGTTCTTTAACCCTTTACCACTAATACCATCAGCCCCCCTAGCTTTACTAGGCTTCATCTTAGAAATGGAAGCAACCACATCCAACTCCGTCAAATTAATAGGGGCACAATATGGGATGGTCTGACAAATACTATTGCAATTAAGACTGCTAGCCTCAGTATCGAATCTGTTAAAAAAATGTATATCATTTATAGGCATAGTAATTGGTAGATTGCTACATTCCTACCCATCATAATATTCAGACCATCCCACACTTGCCGAACATTGCCTGTAATAACATTTTCCTCAATCTTATTCCTATGATGTAATTTAGCTTCCCTAAATGTACCCTTTACAACTCTTTTTCACTCTCTAAAAGTAATAAAATCATCACTACAAAATGTTGTCATAGGGCTGCCTGAGCAATCTTCTGAGAATTTCTGTTTCAAAGGATGTGTGGCATTGATGGCATTGTGGGTGCCATTGATGGTTGCCAAATTCGAATTTAGAGATCATCAGTGAAGGGGAGGTGATCTCATTTGTAAGGCATACTACTAAGGTTCTGTTACAAAGCGGCGTTGATGACCTGGGAATATTTTCAGACATCTTTGCAGGCCACCAAGACGAGTTCATTGCTTTGAGTTTCACCCTTCTACTCTTTCTGGAGACAGAAGCTGGGGGAATACCAACTACTCTGAGACAGCACTCATGTCAATAACAGCTTCTCTTTTGTTGTCACCCCAAAAACGAGACAATGGTACCCTTTGCGGAGATCAGTGCTCTGCCAAAACAACTTCTTTTGACTTTGTCCCATTTTTTATTCTTGAATTCAGTTCAGAAAGCCTTTTGGGAGATCTGCATGGTCCTTCATCAAAAGTTTGATCTGTACTAAATCCTTGATTTGAAGGCAGGCTCACTTAGGCAGTATTTGTTTCACCTATACTTCACAAAATTGTATTTTTAATGCAATACACATACTTTCAGAGCTGCTGTTTGTGGATGTTACAGGTACAACATGGAGAGCATTGGTGAAATCTGCATCAACATAGAGGGTGGCGTCTCCTTCTTATTTGGGTGATTGGTTGGGTCATTTCCTAGTTCCAGAAAATCATACAATCATTGACAAACACAAGCCGTATTTGACGAAAGCATATTTATTATAATCCCATTCACAACAAAAGCATAATGTAGACAAGATCAGGTTGCACACAGAATAAAATGGTAAGAGTTTTCAACCATAGTTTTAACGCAGTAACTAGTTACTGATAAAACTGATCATTTTCAGGTCTTAAAAATACATTTTAATGGGGGTACTTTATTTGTGATTATTTTATTTATAGAGTTGATCATTGTTTCATTTACAGACTTGTTGTGTAGTGATTTTAAAGATTTATGTATAATATTGTGATTTCATAGTTTTGTGTCCAGTTTGTGAAAATATGTATTTGATTTAAATATTTTATATGGTTTAAAAATTATTGGAAAAGAAAACTGAATATGTGAAAATGTTTTTAAGGACTGTCAGTCAGTTTTTTTAAATAAATAGTTTTAATCAAGTTAATTTAGGCACAGAAAATAATTTAAAGCTATCATTGTGTTAAATGGCAAAGTATCAAGTAAGTGTTACACACAGTAGATTTAGAAATAAATATTTTATTTAAATCAAGATCAATTTTATTACAGAAACATTCAGACCATAAAAGGCTAATATAAACTTTGGAATTAAAAAATAAGAGAGAAAGTGAGAAAAAAATTCAATTTTTTTTGTCCATGCAATAACAGTCATTGGTAAAGTAATCGGTTTTGTTACCAACCTTCAAAATACCTTGATTTGCAAAAGAAAGAAATATTTCTTTATTATTATTAATTAAATAATACTTTAAATTAGAAACTGAAATTTTCAGCAGGTTGCAGTAAATGTCTTTATGAGTCCTACATTTATTTGATTAATTTAAACAGCTGATTCATTTATGAATGGGTCTTTGAATTATTGGTTCTGTGATTCATTTAAAAGATGGATTCAATCACAAACAAATTATTGCTGTGTTGCTTGGAGATAGGAGAACAGTTTTGCTGTAACTGTATAGATACTTTAATTGGAAAATTGAGCAAAAAACTTAAAATATTGTGTTTAAAATATAACAATATTCATTTATTAACTGTATAATAAAATTGCATTTCAATTTGTGACATTCGGAACAAAAACAGTAGTCGTGTGATATAAGGATTGTTTAATTTAAATATGACAAACTCACACAGGAGCATTTTTTGCACTGATATCTTGAATTGTATGGCGTTACTGTATTAATGGTGTAACAATGAGTCAGAGGCGTTCGGATCCATGTGCAGAACTTTATTGAGAGAATGGTCAGAGAGGCAGAAATCAGGAACGGTGTCAGGTATATCCAGAATCATAAACCGTAACAAGCAGAGATCAGGACAGGCAGCAAAGAATCAGAGTCGAAATACACAATCCAAGGGTCAGACACAGAAAAACAAACACAGGGAAAACGCTCGGAAATGCTAGATGGTGTTAAACAAGACTTTGCAGTGTGGTGGTGTGAGTGTGCTGCTTATATGGATGTGTGTGTATTAGCTGCAGGTGTGTAATCAGATGCAGGTGTGTGTGTGTGCAATCAGTCCCAGGAATGAGGCAGGATTGGAAATGGAGTTTGAATGAGTCCTGAGTGGACTGCCCTTTGCTGAAGTTCATGGGCACTCCAGCAGATGATCGTAACCCCCCCCACCCCACAAGAAGCGGCTTCCAGACACTTTAAACAATCTAGGAAGGTGGTGGAGCGGAGGCGGAATAGGGGGAGGGACAGAGGGCCAGGTCCATGTGGAAGTAGATAGGCCGGGGAACGGGGCAGAGCAGACGTGACGAGGCTCTGGGAGTTCGGCTGAGACGTGACGAGGCTCTGGGAGTTCGGCTGAGACATGACGAGACTCTGGTAGATGTGTGGTGATTTGACTGGGTTCAAGAAGATCAACTGTCACTTGGCTTTGTTCATGAAGATCACTGGTGACTTGGCTTTGCTCATGAAGATCAACTGAGATTCAACTTAGTTCGTGAAGATCAACGGTGACTTGATTTGACTCATGAAATTTACCTGTGGCTTTACTTGACTTATAAATATTAATGGTGACTTGGCTTGATTCGCAAAGATCGTTGGTGATTTGACTTTGTTCATAAAGATCAACTGTGATTCGACCTAGTTCATAAAGATCAACTGTGACTTTACTTAACTCACTGAGGTTAATTGTGACTTGACTCACGAAGATCATTGGTGACTTGACTTTGTTCATGAAGACCAATGGTGACTTGATTTGACTCATGAAGTTTAACTGTGGTTTTACTTGACTCATGGGGGTTGATGGTGACTTGACCTGACTCTGGACGGTCAACGGTAGGGCTGTAGAGTCCGGACTCGAGACATTTTTCTGTCGTCTCGGACTTGTCTCGGACTCGTTGAATTTGCACTCGGACTTGTCTCGGACTTGGCCATTGGACTCGCCAAGTCTTCTAGTTGGTCTCGACCGAGTCCAGCAAAAAAATAAAATAAAAAATTTCTCCTTCAAAACAAAACCACATTTGCATGATGTTGCAACTGAAAACGTGTGGAAAACGCTAGGCGCGCCGCTCTCCTTATTTCCAAAGCACTCTGTAATCTGCGCTCGCGCTCCAGTGGCGTCTGCTGTTGCTGGGCAACCATGACCCGCTCTTCATGATGACGCAGAAGTTTCAGCAAAGAATAAATGGAATTCCAGCACTTAAAATCACTTGCAGTAGCTCTGCTAATAGATTCATTTAAAAAATGGCTATCCTTGTACAACTATGATCATCTGTTTCTCCATCTTGCCTTAGCTTTCAGTATTGTTCCGGGAAAGGATGTGCATGACCAGCGGTGCACTTACTGCGACCTGAAAAGTTTAGATGTTTCTAATTTAATTTTTTACCTGTTAGATTGTGTTTTATTTACGTCTACACCTAGATAGCCTTTTTTTTTTATCAATAAACGCGTATTAATGTATAGCCTTATGCAACAATTACATATGCAAATTTTAAAAACTTTATATATGACATTACATATTTAAATTGTCATGTAACAGCCAGTATTTGTATCTGTAACAATCACAAAATTTTTCCTATCTGCATTCGGATACAACATCGTACAGTTACTTGATAAGACTGTTATGACTTTTTATGTATTTTTTCGTAGTTATCACTGAACAAGTATGTCGTGTTAAACTGAAATAATTATTAATTTCTAAAATAATATTTATCATGCAAGCAGAGAGATGTCATGACAAACGTTTAGTGATCATTTGAACACGACTGAATCCATTCAATGCACACATTTTCATTACGCAGAACACTTTGAGCGAGTCTTAATGTTAATGAACTTCACTAAACAGATGTGTGTGTTCCGCGCAAACCAGCAAAAGGTAAATATGCAAACATGTAGGACAAGTAGACAATGTATCCGTATCGAAGCTGATTATTAGCCTACTGTTGAGAGAGAACTGATTTGGTTTTTGAGAGACTGAGACGCGCAGCGCGGTTGTTTGATTGGAGAGCGCGCTGTGCTTCGTATCATGGTAGCCTAAGCTTTCAATATTTGCCTTTTAAATATATACAAATAATATAACGTGTAGCTATGATGTATTATTATAGGTAAAATTACTCTTGCAACGCCCTGATTTCTGAGAGATAAACAGAGAGGCGACAACAATGCGGTGTTTGATTTGTGCTCTTTTCACTCATAAAGTTTACATTCATTCACATCTGGCGCTGATGCCCTGGCTCACCTGTTATCTAGCAAACACCAGACTCTGTCAGCTTTAGCCGAGTATTCAGGCAGAGTTATTCCTTGAGCGTTATTCGTTTTTTAAGCCATTATACTTGCCATTCCGAATAAGGCATTCGGCTTCAGGCACAACCCTAATTATTACATATTTTATTTTTACATGCAACATAGATAAGGTCATATAGTAGTAACAGCTCCACGCAATATTGTAATTCTAAAATTCACGTCGTACTTGCAAACACTTTGTATGCATTATGGTTAATGCATGCTGGAGTAGTCGATTGTTTCCGACAGAGCTCGACTAGTCTATGCAAGCACTAGCACAGTATGACAAAAATGTCGCTGTATTTATGTGCGCATGGCCAGTAGAGCCAAACGTATCCATTCTAGCCTTGCTGCGTGCATTTGTCATATCCCGAGCTTTGCGTGTGTCTGTGCACTGTGCCAATTAGGCATAGTCATATACATTTTTGACCACAGATATAATGTCAACAAAAAATAAAGTACATAAAAATTATTTGACCTTACAGTTCCAAACTTTGTTTGTTTATCCAAGTTTAGCTCCCAGGGTCGGACTGGGGGTAAAACCAGTACTCATTAGCAAGGCCCCAAAGGAAGAGAGGGCCCTTGAAAAGTATGAATCTGAAATATATATTTTTTACCTGGATATTTTCATGGGTGGGGGCCATGGGGGCCCATCAGGATCGCCTATGCATAGGGACCGGGATCTTGTGTAACGCCCCTGTTAGCTTTAACCCTAATTATACACACTTGAACCTAATCAAGCTCTTACTAGACACACTAATCTTCCAGGTGTTTTAAGGCCAGTTGGAGCTAAACTTTTCAGGACATTGGCCATCCAGGATGTAGTTTGGAGACCCCTGTCCTACAGAGTTGTTACTTTGCACATGCTTTTTGATCATCACAAATAATAATGTAAAATGATTTTCTTAGAATAGGATATATGCTTTCTCTCGCATCACAAACATTATCAGTTGAGTATGTGGTCTTGAAGAGGACCCTTTTTTCTTTCAGTTGGACTCGGTCTTGGACTTGGACTCGAAACTTTTGGACTTGGACTTGACTTGGACTCGAACCTCTTTGGACTCGGTCTTGACTTGGTCTCAGCTAGTCCTGGACTTGGACTTGACTTGGACTCGACAAAGCCGGACTTGACTACAGCTCTAGTCAACGGTGACCTGACTAAAGTCCAGGAAATCAACGGAGACCTGACTTGACTCATGAAGTTTAACTGTTGTCTTACTTGACTCGTGGGTGTTAGTAGTGACTTGACCTGACTCTGGCGGTCAGCTGTGACTTGACATCTCTGGAACGTCGACGGGGACCTGACTTGACCCTGGGCTGGTGGCCATCTTATGCAGCAGCGCTGGGCTGGCGGACATCTTGGCCATTTCCTCATCCATAACACCCACAGTAAATGCAGAGGTACATAGTTGAAGTGCCAGATCTATATACATTTCTAGTGTCTCGTGAGGTTTGTGCAATGGCATTATCAAACTGAGTAACTCAGACAGCCCTCGTCCGTGTTGGTTAAATGCGTCAACTCAACAAAGTCCATCACATAGTCCTCGATGGGCTGATCTCCTTGACATAAACATATAAGCTGGGCTACTGGGTTGATGACTGACCTGGATGTACTCCTTAAGGCTGCTGGATCCTGGTAGGGTGAAGTCTTCTGTATGATCTGACGACGAGTCAGAGGCGTTCGGATACATGTGCAGAACTTTATTGAGAGAATGGTCAGACAGGCAGAAATCAGGAATGGCGTCAGGTATGTCAGGTATATCCAGAATCATAAACAGTAACAAGCAGAGATCAGGACAGGCAGCAAAGAATCAGAGTCGAAATACACAATCCGAGGGTAAGACACAGAAGAACAAACACAGGGAAAACACTCTGAAATGCTAGATGGGGCTAAACAAGACTTTGCAGTGTGGTGGTGTGAGTGTGCTGCTTATATGGATGTGTGTGTATTATGTTCATGGGCACTCCAGCAGATGATCATGACAAATGGAGTTGTTGTACTGCATAATATTTATTAACAGTCAACTGTATGAAATGTAAGATAATGTGTTAAAATATTAATTGAGTTATTACTAATTAAGTTAATTATTATATTGACAGCTTTATTTGTTAACTTTCTCATATTTAGTTTTCTAAAATATATAATTGATTTTGAAAAAAGTACATTATTTGGAAAGTAAGTTCATGGTAAATATTTATTAATGATTTATTGACTTTTGGAAACAACTGAATGAATTCAAAGTAAATGTTTAATTATATGTAAATAATTCTGTTTTCGCTTTTGTCTTTTTTTTAAGTGTGTTATTTAAATCAACAATAGATAAAGATGTAAATTCATTCAAATTCAGTCTATTATAAATTATATTTGTACTTACAGATGATTATTAAATTACTCTTTACAGACAGTTGCTTATTTTCTGAAAGACATGCAGAGATATTGTGACATGTTTTTTATCTAAAGTATATATTTATACTTTATTTATACCGGGAAGTCGTGGCCTAATGGTTAGAGGGTTGGACTCCCAATCGAAGGGTTGTAGGTTCTAGTCTCGGGCCGGCAGGAATTGTGGGTGGGGGGAGTGCATGTACAGTTCTCTCTCCACCTTCGATACCATGACTTAGGTGCCCTTGAGCAAGGCATCGAACCCCCAACTGCTCCCCAGGCGCTGCAGAATAAATGGCTGCCCACTGCTCCGGGTGTGTGCTCACAGTGTGTGTGTGTGTGTTCACTGCTCTGTGTGTGTGCATTTCGGATGGGTTAAATGCAGAGCACAAATTCTGAGTATGGGTCACCATACTTGGCTGAATGTCACTTCACTTTCACATATTTTTCATGTTTTTTTTTCCCCATGTTTACAATGTGCATTACACATGTGTTTTTTGTACATGACAAATTTTTGGTTAAATGCCTTTTTAAAAAATGTTTTTTTTTTCTTAAATTGGCAGTCTGGAGATTCAAATAAATCATATAAAACCAGCAACTGAAATAGTGGAAGTTAGAGGTGCATACATTGAAATGCAGACATGTTAAATATTGAAGACATAACAGAATGCATACAAATTCAGTTATGGGGCAGCCTAGTACAGTGATCCTCAAATATTGCTTGCGAGATCCACTTTCCTGCGAAGTTTAGCTCTAACCCTAATCAAACACGCATGAGTTCATGCTAATCAGTGTCTTCAGGATCATTAGAAAATCATAGGCAGGTGTGTTTAATTAGAGTCGGAGCTAAACTCTGCAGGAAACTGGATCTCGCGAGCCAGATTTGAGGATCACTGGCCTAGTAGACAAGCTAGTCAATGGAAAGAGTTATTGTATCCGAAATTTATCCACTAGGCCAGGACTGCCCAAGCCTGCTCCTGGTGATCGACTGTCCTGCAAAGTTTGGCTCTAACCCTAATCAAACACACCTGCCTTTAATTTTTAAGTGAGCATCAATACCTTAATTAGTTGCTTCAGGTGTGTTTGATTAGGATTGGAGCTAAACTGTGCAGGACAGTCGATCGTCAGGGGCAGGGTTGGGCAGCCCTGCACTAGGCAATATGCAGGAATCCTTTTCTGAGTAATTCACGTAGTACAGAGATTGAAGAGGTGGAAGGTATTTCACTTCCTAGTCATATTGAAGATTTCACAGTGGAAGAAGATGCGGTGAAAACAATCATTGGTGAAATCAATGCTGTTGAGATTACCGTTTCTCATAAGTGCAGAAAATGCCAGGCTTGGTAAATGGATTTCAATCCACAAGGAAATTTCCATTGCTGTCATAGATGTGTACTTTAGCAAAGTGTTACAACTATGAATGTATTGTAAAAGTGTCCCTAGCAGGCAGTTTTGGTGAAGATGATGTCAAACTTGTGCTGAAACGGTATTTGGATGATGATTTTTGCACTTACTTGCAAACAGTCAAGATGTGGAAGAGCACCTTTTGCGCATGGAAAATGCTAAATAAAAACACAAAACAACTGTTGTTTCTCTAGAGAAACCGGGAATTGATACAGTACATCTAGAGTGTCTATTCAGGAAGAAGCACCAGGTACAGGCTCTGTACAGCAAGAAGTAGCTTCAGTGTCAATGGTGAGAGAAGTAACTGAAGACTCGAATGATGGTGAAGTACCTGCAAATTCTAAAGAAACATGAGGTGACAATTGTAAAAGTTGTGGACCAAGAGTAGGGTGAGCACCTGCTAATAAGCCCATGGGGGGATAGAGGGTATGTTTCTGAAGGACAATGTGGGGCATCTTGCGCGGTGGTGCCCCCACCCCATGGGCAGACTCACTGATAGTGGTTTACCCATTTCTAGCACATACCACCTTACATGGTATATTAATAATGCCCTATTCCCCTAAACATGTGTAATTGCTGATACATGCTCATGACAGAATTGACAGATGTACTTCCACTTACGATTTACTTTAGCTATTTAATTGTATTTATTTTTCATTACAATTTATTCACTTTAAATAAATATACAATTATAGGATTAAAATGAATTGTAGTTGCTCAACGCCACAGGAGCAGTTTAAAAAAAAAAAAGTCTAAACCCACAACTCCAGAGGTTCACGGAACGATGGTGAGCTTGCATGTTAGTAAAGGCAGGCGCATGAAGAAAAAAAAACAGTTTGAAACAGGAAACACCTTCTTTTTTAATTGATGATGGCGGTGGCTCAGAGTCTCTTTCTCCATTATTCGAATTGGAAAGCGTGCATCTAAAAGTTCCTTCCCAGTGTGTCTGGTATGCATGTACGTGCGCGGTCATGTCAACAATGAAAAAGTTGATGACAACCTATTTAGCAGTTCAACTGAGGGGTGGGTGTGGGAACAGTAGCGTGCTGAACTGTCAAGTATTGTTCTTTTGGCTGCCTGGGGCTCGAGGATATAGAGCGATCAACTTTTTTGAGCAAGCATTGATTATGCGTGACACAGTCTATATTTTTGGGACGCATGAATTGGGCTTCAAACGCTGTGCGCACACGCTACGCGGTACGGGTGGTCACCCTAACCAAGAGTTAGATGAAGATACATTTGTTGAAAAGGGTTGCAGTTGCAATGCAGATTGAGGAAGAACTAGCAACTAGTTCTCTACACAAGCACATCTTTTAAGGAGGAATTTGAGAAAGAATTTGGCCAAGGTGGAGTTCCTGCTTCTGTTGTTACTCGATGGAATTCGACTTTCCGACAGCTGAAGTCCTCGCTTAGCTGTAACTACCAAACTTTGTGCAAGGTCTTGGATGATAGGGGCACAGAGAGACTATGTTCACTCTTAGAGAGTGGGCTCAGATTAAAGAACTGGTCAGCATTCTGAAGCCCTTTGCTGATGCCACTGATCTCACTCAGGGAGAGAAAGTTGTAAACATAATTGCTGTGATTCCCTGTGTTCTGTCCCTCAACCATCACTTGGAAAACCAGAAAGAAGAAACAAAATACTTGGTCAACTTAATCCACACTCTTTAAAGATCACTCCAAAGAAGATTCATAAGCATCTTTGTCAATGTAAAAATTTCTCAGCCAGAGACCAATGAAGGAATCCTGCCATTCTCTGATCCTGTTTATGTCAAAGCAGCTGTTCTTGATCCAGCCTTTGGGGTTATGTGGATCGAGCACGATGTATTGGTTGATGACAAGCTGAAGGAGCAGCTGACCATGGAGGTAAAAAGTTATGGGCTAATTTTAGAATGAGACCCCATACTTGTAAATATTACATTATTAGTAGTTTGCAATCTTGATTTACACACCCAAGTAGAGGTCGACCGATATATCGATATCGATGGAGAAGTTGGCAGCTCTAACAAACACTGCAGCGTTACTCCACCCCGCTCACAGACAGCACCGTGCTCGGAAAGACAGCTGTCCTGGAGCAGCCCTGGGGTGCGTTTCCCAAAACCAAACTCTTTGAATGGTTTCGTGGTGCTTAATGTTTTCAAATGACCCTTAGTATTAAAAATAAAATTATCCCAAATGTAACTGTGGCGCTTGTGGCTGTGCTGCGCAGTCAATGAACTGTTTTTTTCACATCAAACATTTTATGCAATGTTTAAAGTAGGATCACAGCAAACATTAAATTCTGCGTTGGCACTGCTGCTGGCCCAGAGAGAGCAGTTATCATGTATTAATATTTAAAATTGAAATACAGATACTGTCCAGTTGAAAAACTGTTACAATCATTCTAACCAAAAAGTTTAAATTTTGGATATACACACTTGTGTCTGTGTGATTTAAAAGTAGCGATTTGCTTAAAGTTACTTACTCAAGTTACTTAAAGTAATTTGATGCTCAGATAAAGTTTCTATAAGTTACAGTGACTGATTCATCCAGTAATGAAACAAGTGAAGCCTTTATTCAATTTAAAATGAAATATTTTTTAAAGAAGACTACAGCAATTAACATTTTGTCTGAACATTTAGTAAATTACATGAAATAAATTTTAATTGTCTAATTAAAAAAATCATGATTTTCAATGTATCCAGAATGATGCAGCTCTACAATATTGGGAAGGTTTATTCTGTAATTTTACATTGCGTTTTAAACCTGATTCTCCAGGAGGCAGAGCATACCAATATGGACATGAAGAAGAGTAAATCAAAGGTCGAACCAGGTTGAACTCAATCAGCTTCCCTCGAGGTGAAATTCCCCATTGTTTGTGAAAAATGGGGTGCACCCAAACACTCCAAAGTTTTTTTTTTTTACTTTTTTTCGTAAATACATTTTGTAGCAGAGTTACATTAAGTGTTTTTCAGTGGTGGAAATCCATTGCTGAAATGTCCTTGGTCTAACTCACTGGGCACATTGACACATGCAACCACACACCAAACATATTTAGCTGAGCAAGAAAGGGCAACAAAGTTACTTGCTAAATATGCTACACGGTATTAATATAAAGCAGTAGTGCAAGTACAATGAAATATCACTTGAGACACAAACATCCACAAGCAAAGGAAAGGCGCTTCCCACAACTGGTCACACACACGAGACATTATCTCTTTATTCCTGGGACATCTGTGCCATCAGCGAGGGTGTTTTCTACTGCAGGCTGTGCTCCAGGCTAACCCCTCTCTCTCTCTCTCTCATTTTATTAGCGGGTCGCAACCAACTTGTTCAGGTGCATACCGCCACCTACTGTACCGGGGTTTGCAACTTCAAGGCTTCACGTACTTAGCATTTTAATAAAAATAAAAATAAAAACTGGTGGAAACACCCTATATGCTGTGCTATAACCCTGTATATTTAAGAAAACTAAAGATAGCTTTGCTACATTCCCAAATTTTTTCTCATCTGCCCCCAAAATCCCCTTCAAACTCCATTCTTGCTCCATCTTGTAAAGATCATCCTTATCTTGCAAGATCCTCCTTTCTGCATTATAATTTTTACACCTCATAATGATATGTTCCACATTTTCTGGAGTATTACAATAATCACAATTATCTGATATGCATTTTCCCATTAAAAACAGCATTGATTTTAAACCAGTATGTCCAAGTCTTAATCTTAAAGGGGGGGTGAAATGCTCGTTTTCACTCAATATCCTGTTAATCTTGAGTACCTATAGAGTAGTACTGCATCCTTCATAACTCCAAAAAGTCTTTAGTTTTATTATATTCATAAGAGAAAGATAGTCTGTACCGATTTTTCCCGGAAAAACACGACCGGCTGGAGGCGTAACGTGTGGGCGGAGCTAAAGAATCACGAGCGCCAGTAAGCTTTTGTGTTGAGAGCTGGAAGCTGTGACATTACTGTGAGGAAAAAAAATCCAAAACAAACCATGGCTTACAGTCAGATTCAGCCGTTTATTTATGATCCAGAATCAGATCCCGAGGCTGAAACTGAACGAGAGCAGCAGCAGCAACGACTCGCTCCGAGCGGGGCTCGAACCCGGGTCTCTGATGGGAGGCAGACGCACTAACAAGGAGGCAGAGATATTTGAAGCAGTTTTACTCACCGCCTGCGGTTCCAACACACGATCGTGACCCTTTTTCGTTGGGATTGCATCATCCTTAAGAAATAAACGATACGCAAATCCGTCAAACTGGGCCTTGTTTGTAAAACAAGCATCTTCGAAATGCAGGGAACAAACACTTGCACAACTCTGTTGATGCTCTGTAAAAATAAACTCCATCCACTGGTCCCTTAATGCTGTTTTTTTTTTTTTTTGGTAATCTGTGCAGGGTTGTCTTGCCCTGGCAACCGAAAATACACTTCTTTTGTGACATTTCGCGACGCTCTCGCTCTGATCAGTGAAGTCTGTTGTGCTCTCAGTGCTCTGCTATACGGGAGCGCGCTCTTCCGGCAGAAGTGCCTCAGGACCCATATAAGGAAATTCCGCTCCATCTAACTCACACAGAGCCATACTCGAAAAAAACTTTCCCAAACTTGTGACAAACCGGAAGGAGTATTTTAGGAACAGAAATACTCCTTCAAATGTACAACTTAATTTTTGAAACTTTGTCCATGTTTAGCATGGGAATCCAACTCTTTAACAGTGTAAAAAACTCAGTATGCATGAAATAGCATTTCACCCCCCCTTTAATAAAATAACTTCTTCTCTTCTGCATCTTCCTTTAAAAACCTTTACATTAATTGATTTCTGAATATTATAATAATATCACCCTTTGCTATCCATGTCCCACTTTTTCTGCCATGATTCTCTTATTTTTGTTTTAATGAATGATTTGGCCTCACTTTTACCAAATGGGACTTTCATTATTTCCTCATCCTTTAGTTTCAGTGCATTCTTTGCAGTCAGATCTGCAATCTCATTGCCCTCCTCACCAGTATGAGATGGAACCCAACAAAACTGAAGATTAATTCCAATTCTCTCTATATTTAACATTATTGTGGATATCTCTTTGTGTAAATCCTCTCTTATTGTTTCAGTTGTTCCCTCTTTTCCATATTGCCCCATCATCTGCATATAATGAATACCCAATACCTGTTCCAACATTCTCAAAGATGTCATTTATCATGATATTAAACAGAATTGGGCTAATAGCGCTACCTTGCAGAATACCATTTACTATGTTCAAATCACTTGAAACATCATCTCCAACTTTAACACGAAACGTTCAATTTTGATAAGAAATCTAATATCCAGTTATACATCCTTTATATTATGTAATTTAATCAATAGTCCTTCCCTCCACACTGAGTCATATGCTTTCTCTATATCAAAATATACTATAACCATGACCTCTTTCATACCAATTGCTTTTTCAGCTTCACTACTAACTTTCACTAGGGCATCTATTGTAGATCTACCTTAACGAAAATCACCTTTTTGTGCACAGATTAGCCCTTTCTGTTCTAAAGAATATGACAGTCTACAAACTATTACCTTTTCCATCCATTTACACAAGTGAGATGTTAACGCTATAGGCCCTGTAAGTCCCAGGCTTACTAAAAGGCAATATCAAAGCACTTTTCCAATTATGAGGTAGTTTGCCTTCTCTCCATATCTTATTAAAAAGTCTTTGTATAATTCCCATAAATTCATATTATGAATTTACAAATAATATCAGGCACAACACCCATGTCATTTATGATTTTCTTGAGCTCTTGCCCATTTGCAAGTAAACTTCTGGCATTCCATTGTAGGATATGAAATACCATGGATATGTTAATCACCTTGAGACAATCCATTATAATTAGTAGGGTTCAGCATCTCATGTATCATTTCAGCCTTTATATCTTTTATCCCCAACAGCTCTGTTGCTGCCTGTACTATTGTCTTAATTCTGTCACTTTTTCTTTGTTGTTGCATTGCCACATTCACAATCTTACAGATGAAAGTCACAAAGTTGATTTTATCCATAACTAGTGTCTCTTCGTTAATACTTTTGCAACATGTGATTATTTCTGTTTGCCTTTGATTTTCTGTATGAGATGAAATCTCAACTGAATGTCTTTCCACTGGCAGGTTTGTGTTACTTGCTACACAGGTATCTTTAGATCTAGCTAGTTCGCGTTCCTTAACCTTTTTAACTGCATCAGCATATGAAACTTGACTTATTATCTTGTACTTCTGTACCTCTCTAGCTTGTTTTTGAACAGGACATCCCCCGAAAGCAGCATTATGTTCTCCTCCACAGTTACAGCATCTGGTTTTTGCATCTTTATCAAATTTGCCGTATTCATGCCCCCCCCCCCCCCAACTAGCACATCTTAATTTTCCTTTACATTGTCCAGCAGTGTGTCCCATTCTTTGGCATTTAAAGCATCTCATAGGGGCTGGGATATACTCCCTAACATCATAACTCAAGTAACCCATTATTATTTTCTTGTGCATAACATTTTCAAAGTCAAGGTGAACTGACAGGCTATCCTTTTTAGTAAAAATCAGTAGTCTCCTGTTACTTAAATACTTACCAAACTTTAATTTTTCCCATTTCTTTTTCAATAGCTTTTGTCAATTTTAACGGATGAAAATGAACCCCTTCTCTTTTGAATGTTACCATTACTTTCCATTCCATTTCTTCATCCTCCCTTCTCACGCTCGACTTTGCAGCCTTTGTTTTTTTGCTGACGTCACTCACCTCCAGCCCTATATTTGAAATTCCAGAGCTATTACTCCTATCTTTCCTTTTCCTTGACACATCCTGCCAAGGCATACCCTCACTGTCTCCATCCGTACTTTCACCCATGATAGTTGCACCTACGGTACAGTTGTTGCTAATCCGTCTCCCGAAACACTGTGGCTGCGTCCGAAATCGCAAACTTAATGAGTAGGTACTAAATTTAAGTACTTACTTAACGAGCGCTAAAAGAGTACGTACTCTACAGCCAAATCTCGTTGAGTATGAATGAATTCCGCCATGTTTACGTTATCATGTGACCTATGACGTTATAACAACTTCAAATATATGACTGACTGCTACAGGTTTAATATTTACTACCTAAATATTTTGATGTTGATCCAATTTGCTCCTTTTGTGGTCGGTCTTGTTGAATACACAAATGCCCTTTTATTGTTATTGTAGTTTAATCAATATATTTGTGTTGTTTTTACGTTTTAACTCTATTGAAATGACCCACAGTTTAATCCTTGAAGATTAAACCCTTCAACCCTTCAAAACCCTTCAAAGCTTTATTCAGAAATTGTTCTTTATTTGAATGTTTACAGACAGTGAACCCACATCTGTCCATCAGGTCTCTCACTGCTGCAGTCAGACTGAATCTGATCATGATGACAGAGAGACATCGAGGCTGTCCTTGTCTGAGTGCACAGAGAGGATGAGGAAGACCATGATGAAGACCCTGAACCACACAACCCTGAACAAGAGCAGGAGAACATGTGCGGGACAATCTGACTGCTGTTGTGTCTGCTCTCCATGAGCACCACGACCTGTAAAACACTTACACAGAGTAAAACACCTTATATCATGTTGTCAGCATTCTATTTACTGCTGAATTAAATTTTATATTTTTACAATTGCATGTTAATTTGATAAAGCTTCATTATTTCTGTGATTTAGTTAACTGAACTGGTGAGCAGTTTCTGGTTCAATCTCCACCGGTGTGTCTTTACTCAAGGTGACTCCAGAGGGATTGAGATCCTGTAATAAGAGCACTGTAAGTCACTTCAGATTAAAGTGTCTGGCCAATTAATACATGTAAATGTGAATTTTGTGAATGCTTTTTTTGTGTCTTGGGCAGAAAAATGCTTAATAAAGCTGCTTATTTCTTAAAGCTTTTTTCTCCAATGTTCTACTATAATATTAATGCATGCATACATTTAATACAGTTTCTATTTGGGGTTTTAAAGGGTCAGGTCATCTAAACATATAAATTCAGTCATAAAAGACTTGCATCCATTCTGTTCAATCCTTTGATTGAACATAAAAGGTGATTTTTGTCAAGTTTCTCCTGTTGGTTTGTGTCCATACAGTATCAGTCAATGGAGCCTGACTTTCAGATTCTTCATGACATTCTTAGATGATACTTTGGAAACTTCTGAAACTCGGGTTTCATTGACTGATGTTGTATGAACAGTAACCAGCAGAACAAACTTGAACAATCTCACACCCTCCGTGTCTTTTGGTGTTTCTCTAGATGCTCTCGCTGGCTCTGGGGTCACTGAAGATGAAGAGACCACAGCAGCATCTGGTCCTGATGAGAAAACAAGAGGAGATGCAGTGATGGAGCATTTCACCCAAGTCACTCCATCTTCTCCATCCTCAGAGCACACGGCAGTCTGCAGACATTTCAGATCCTATAAAGATGCACAAGCACAAAACAAAAGCAGTCATTTTAACAGCACAGTGTCACTTCATTTCTGTATTAGAAGTAACAGAATGATCTTTAGATTTTGCTTTCAGGTTTTTTTCCACAGATGCTGCTGTCACCTGCTCCACCACAAAAGATCTGCAACAAATGTACAGCAAACAAGAATCTGAAAAGTGCTGTAATACTGTTTATTAATAAACTACAACTTAAAATGTAAAAGATGTTTTGATGACTGTAGTGTACTCACTGAGAATCTTTGAGGCCAGCATTCCTTCATCAGTCTCTCTGCAGCAGATAAATACACGTGTGTCTCATCTGTCCCTGTAACATCCAGAAAAGAGTCCGTCTCTGTGATTTATCTGTGATATACTGCATTTACATGTTGAGATAGATGCTGATGTGTTCACTCACTTTGTCCAACACAAATGTTCCTCAATTTATCAACAACACTAATGGTCAATTGAAATAGTTAACTTATGTTTACTTAATGTAGATTTATTTATTTACATTACTTAACATTCATCTAAAGCAATGTAGACAGTTGATTCTACATGATAACACACACATCTCTCACTCAAATGTCTGTTCATGTGATTTGCTCTTTTGCAGTTCTCTTAGAACATTTCTCTGTCTCATATGAAACAGACAATTAATCGTCTTTAAGATGTATATGGTTCATGCAAATCCACTTTGGAGACGTACATGTGCTTACTGGAGATCCGCTGTTCGCTTTACATAATAAAACATGTTTTAATGTTGTTTTTCATCACAAATATACTATGATGTTACTGGCTAGCGTCTTTACACCTTAACAAATCAACAGTTTACCCTACAGTAGCTCAACAAATACGATTTTATCACATGGGAACCGTGTTTTGTTTTATAATACTCAGCTTTGTAAACACCCTCTACGTGCTCTCCTTCACGTTCGATGACTATTTATCCCTTTCGCGTGGCATTCTGGGATTGAAAAGTATCCCTCGATGAACCCTTCAGAATCTTTGCTGAAGCAGTAGGACATCCGGGGATTACTCGCCTACTGTTTTATGGTTTCGAACGTACTTCTTTCTTCACATACTCTTTTTACCTACTATATAGTAGGTGAGTAGGCATATTAGAACGCAAATTAAGTATACGTACAACTGAATCTCGCGAGAGTTATTGCAATTCTCGCCTACTCTTTTATGAACGCAAAAGATTCAAACATACTAATTTGTCGCATACTGCTTTTTCCATACTATATAGTAGAGAAGTATTCGATTTCGGACGCAGCCTGTTTGAAATCAACTCTAAAACTTCCACAAATAACTCCAAACTTTTTCTACCGGACACCGCTGGAAGTCGTCCAAGATTCCAGGCTAACCCCACCCTGTGAGGCTCTTTTTATACCCAATCCTGTTGCCAACTGACCTAATAAGTTGCTAATTGGTCCTCCAGCTGTTCCTTATATGTACATTTATTTGTACCTGTCCCAACTTTTTTGCAATATGTAGCTCTCATGAAATCCAAAATGAGCCAATATTTGGCATGACATTTCAAAATGTCTCACTTTGAACATTTGATATGTTATCTATATTCTATTGTGAATAAAATACAAGTTTATGAGATTTGTAAATTATTCCATTCTTATTTACTCACAATTTTTACAGTTGTTAAATTTGGTAAAGTGTCAAAATGGTCCCGTTCTATGTCTTTACCCCAAAAGTTTTCACAGTCCTTCAGAAGTATTCATGGCTGTGGGAAGAAAAGGCACGACAGACACAAGATCTGAGTATACCTTCACTTCAAATCTTTATTGTTATACACTGAGTTTATATAGGATAAAATAAAGGTGGTATGATCTTTTTTGACCAATGAGATATAGATTGTATATGTGTTGGATATAAGCCAAAACAACAAGTTATATATAACATACATGTGATCAGGAAAAACTGGACATAATAAGGTATAATACTGGCACTGAGCTTTTCAACTTTATGCAAAGGTTAGACTGAACTCATCAACCTGGGCCTAAAAGGTCCCCCCACCAATCTGTACCGATTCACTTTTAGGTATTATCTGTGCATGCGCGTGTACATTTGGGTAAAGAGACATAAGACTAAAGCATAGAGAGAGAGAAAACACAGACGGGAGGAGGGAGACAAGGAGAGGGATCAAAGAAGACAAAGATAAGACGAAACACGTCATTTGTAGGAAAAACAGGAAACACCAGTGGAAGAGGACGAGTAAGAAGGGAGGAAGATTGCAAAGAGGCAAACTCACATTAATACCTGACAGAGATCATGAAATAATCTAAACAGTGTTCCCAACTTTTTTGGAATCAGGTTTTTAAATGTAAAACTAGATTTTCTCAGACATCTACTGCAATCAGTTTGGATCAGTTTATGGATTGCTCTGAGCTTTGACTGGAGTGTGTAGCAAGCTGTTCTGTATGCTTCTTTAGAGGCCTGACTTTAAGGACAAGCTATGAGTCTTTTGTAATTAGTGTTCTTTGTCTCAAGAAGCTTCTGGATCTCAGAATCATTATCATCAAACCCCAATTAGAGCTGAAAAGATTCCTAAAGTAACTCAAATACAAAAAATCATTAATGTAAATTATGTGCCTAGAGGTTTCATTTAGTCCATTTACTATAACTACACACGGAACACTATGTTTCCCCAGGGACCATTATGACTGACACACAACCCGATAAACACTGGACAATACCTGCCTCCCAGTGTGCACACTATCCATCCTAAATGATATGTGATATTAGTAATTTTACTATTTAAGGCAGATATGGTGAATAGTATGCACATTGGGATGCAGGAATATTTGAGACTGTAAATCAATAAGGTGGCTAGTTATGATGTCTCAAATTAGATCACAGGCATCCACAGCACGGTTTTCCGGCCTTGACCCTTATGCTCAGAGATTGTTCCAGATTCTCTGAATCTTTGCATGATATTATGCACTGTAGATGATGATAACTTCAAACTCTTTGCAATTTCACCCTGAGAAATTCCTTTCTGATATTGCTCCACTATTTTTCACCGCCGCATTGGGGGAATTGGTGATCCTCTGCCCATCTTGACTTCTGAGAGACACTGCCACTCTGAGAGGCTCTTGTTATACCCAATCATGTTGCCAATTGACTTAATAAATTGGAAATTGATCCTCCAGCTGTTCCTTATATGTACATTTAACTTCTCCGGTCATTATTGCTACCAGTCCCAAATTTTTGGGAATGTTTAGCTGTCATGAAATCCAAAATGAGCCAATATTTGAAATAACATTTCAAAATGTCTCACTTTCAACATTTGATATGCTATCTACATTATATTGTGAATTAAATATAAGTTTGAGATTTGTAAATTATTCCATTCCTTATTTACTCACAATTTGTACAGTGTTCCCAAATTTTTTGGAACTGGGTTTGTATGTGTCGAAAAAATGTACCTCTATTTATTTTAGTTCTGTGACTTGACAAAATTTATCAGGACTCGACTTGCTTAGGGTGAACCCTTGACTTGACTTGCTTGATTTATCTGAACTGTGGGTTAAGACTTGAGATTTGCTTGAACTTGACCATGTGTGACTTGTCCCCACCTCCGATAGAATATGTGCAATGAACAATCTATGTATTTTCTTGTTGTAGAAAATCATTACACTCTAACGCTGTCAGTATTTTTCGTTCATTTTATCACTTTCAAATACAAATAAATAAATAATGGATTTTCAGACCAAGTCATTATATTAATTAAACTTATTTATTTATTTGAACGAACATCATAAAAGATGAAGATGAAAAAAGGGTGTGGTCTAAAAAAGAAGACAAAAAAAAAAAAAACAGGTAGTGAAGGAGTCGACTCGTGGAAGTGGGAGCCGGGTGGCGGAACTGAGTTAATTTGTATCTGCATGGAATATTTGAGGTAGTCTTTTACACCAGGAAGATCGCCTTGGTATCTTTGAATTAACCTGCATGAGGAGCTGAAGAAATTGAAGCAGAATACCAGTTCATCAAAATGCAAAATGGGTTTGGTGATTTCTATTTCTACTCCCGTTTAACTCGACTGTTGGCCACATTATTCTTGCACAAAATCTCTTTTTTGAATTTCAAAAAAGAGCTCAAATACTATTTCCACGGCTTTAAAGCTTTTGTCGTTCACGCATTCCTTCATAAAATGTATAGGCCCTAGTCCTAGACAGAAGTCTATATAATTTTTTTTGGTTGATTGTTTGTTTTTGACAAACTTTGATTTATTTTTATTTTTTCTTTGTTATGAAACTGTAATCTAAGTTTTTTTTTTTTTTTTTTTTACATTATACTTCATAATTTACTGTCTTTGCAGATAATGATTTGTGTTCATTACAGCACTGAGAAGTTTAAATGGGAGAAAGAAGACTGTATCTCTATGATCATGAACTTAAATGCAGACAGTCGTATTGGCCAAAGCTGCTTTGCCTGTGTCTTAGTCCAGTGAAGTAGAAGGTGTTAAATTAGTAAAGTCTGCTGGGTCATTAGAAAAAGATCACCTGATACTTAAAGGTCACGTTTTTCATGTTTTTTTTTAAGCTTTGATTGTGTTTACAATGTGCAATATAACGTGTTCATGTTTCGCGTGTAAAATTCACTTATCTGTATAACACAGTTTTCACTGTCATAAAAACGGGCTGATGACTTCCTTGTTCTATAAAGTCCCTCCTTCAGAAATACGTAACGAGTTCTGATTGTGCCAGCGGTTCCTGTGTTGTGATTCGACACCAGCTTAGCGCACGCTGCCCTCCTGGAAATGCGATTGGGCTGGTTTTGGAGTAGTTTTGAGAAGCAAGTGGGCAGGATTTGTTTTGAAAACCTGGCAATCCTGATCTCAAGGCACTTGGTGGAGATGTACTTCTAATCACAGGAGCGTTTTTACTGACGAGATGCGCATGAAAATCGCATTTGTTTTTTGCACAGCCCGAACATCTAGTCAACAAAGCTAAACAGCGTTGCCCTTTGTATAATAAGTTACAGAAACTGTTAAACGCACCAACTTAAATAATGTAATACACTTACCGCTTGTGGTCCATAAACAGTGCCTTCTCCAGACAAAGAGGGAACTGCTCCATCTTTCAAGAATAATCTTTGTGCGAATCCAGCATTAAACTGATTGAGATTGAGGAAGCTGTCTTCAGCAAAATATGCTGCACATAGTTTTACATGTGGATTATAACTTTCGGGAACCAAGTTAAACATAAATTGTAACCATTGATCTCTAAGTACAGCAACCCTGGGAAGCCCAAACAAAGGTGATTGGACTCCGAGATGAAAATAACAGCATTTCGATGACATGGCGACGAACGCACTCTTCAAATGCAGCTCTTCCTTCTTCTCCGTTGGAGCGGAACAAGACCACGCCCCCTTTTTTGTGTATTCCTGTGGGTGGAGGTTAGTCAAAAAACGGTTTTAGTGACGTCATTAATGCAGGATGCTGAGTGTAACAGAAATGAGTCGAACCAGACAAATTAAAGAGTCTATCAAAGCGATGTTTGAAACACGAGAGCCGAATTCCTCAGGAAGTCATAAATCAGTTCTAGTGCCACAAGAACCAAGCAAGATGACCAACCAACTTGTTCACACAACAGCTTTCAACATTAACACCACTGGAACAATTATTTACAATTTCAATTGTGTTGTTCGTAATGGAAATGCAACGCTGGACAACACATGTAAACCCAGGAGATCAAGTTAAACACTTCCATTGACTTCCCCCACCCAGCAGAACCAGACTGAAATTCCTAAGGGTGGGAAGGGCTTTAAACATTTGTCTCCACAGAAGTATTTGTCAAGAGAATGGCAAAGAAACTGCTTTTGTACATATATATGGACCAGAATGAACTCAAAAAGACTTATAAATGAATCAGTCCATCGCTTCACTTCATATTCATTTATGTGTAACCCACACATTTGACAATCATGTTATAATCACTTATTGTGTATGTTTTTTTTTTACAACTATGGCATAGCTTAACGATTTGTAATTATGTTTGGTATGTCTGTGATCCAATCTGCTTGCTTGAATTAGTTCAGACAATAATTTATTTGTCCCATGTATCGTATTCGTGTTATAGGAATTATGTCCAAAATTAAACCCTGCAAGGCAGGAAAATTCGGACCACATGCTTGGTAAGATAAACAAATGATTTATGATACCCCCCGAGCCAAGACAATATCTGATTGGTCAAGACAACATTTGAGGTGTGGCCAACAGGCCAGTTTAAAAACTGAGGACATCGTAAAATGTCTGCTTTTAGTTCTAGCCTTGCTTGTGCTATCAGTCATGCTTTTAGTCTGTTATTAGTCATGCCTGCTTTTAGCTTGTAGCTTCGCTACCTTGCTTTTAGCTTGTAGCTTCGCTACCTAGCTTTAGCTTGTAGCTTCTAGACATGCTGTTTGTCATCACTGTTCTTTGAGCGCGGTTCCTGCGTGCTTCAGCCTGCACGCCTGCTGCTACTTAGCCACTATGAGAAGGAACACAACCTAGTCTCGTCAAACTTTATTTCTTTTCTTTTCCGTTTGAGAGTTTCGTGTTCTGAGTTAAGTTTTGTAACGTCGAGTCTCCGACGCCTGACCTCGGGTGCCCGTTCAACTTCAACCAGCCCACACGACTCTGCACTTTCAGCCAACGCCCAACAACCACGGGCTTCCCAAGACGTCACTTCAGCGACTGAACTTCCAGCCAATCAACGACCTCGGGATAGCCCTTTCACCGAGGCTCCTTCTTCACAGGAGATGCACATAACTTTACCTCCAGACTGTGATTCTGTTCAAATTCCCTTTAAAATCTTAAATGATTCCCTTTGAGCTAAATTGACCTGTTTCCCTTACAGTTTGGTGGAGAATGCGGGCAGTTTAATCTAAATTGTAAGCATAAACCAAGTTATTTAATCTTTGATTTTTGCTAAAGGACTGAAAGATGAGAAGCTAGCAAGACGTGTGTGTGTGTTTGTGTGACGCGTGACGTAAGCAGCGCGCGCCCCCCTCAAATGAATGAAAGCAGCTAGAACTCAAGTCCGTCTCTTCATTGTTAACAGCAGTAAGTGAACTTAAAAGTAAACATCTGAGATCGTACAATAAGGTAGAAAATGAGCGTGTTCCTCATTTGTGTAATGCCTTGTTTTATAGCTGATTTGAGTTTACTGCGTGTTCCAGTGTCTCAAAAGCTATCTCAGTCACTGTTTGCTGAACAGAGCTAAACTGTTAGTGTTTCAAAAGGGATATAAATCGGTGAATAAAGAATAGTTTTGAGCGTGTTCCTCAATCTATTATCTATTATCAGAGCCTCCGTATTCATATTTCATATTGTTTGATTGCCAGTGCGTGTTCCACTGCCGAATCAAATTTGATATTTGACTCCCCTAAGTTAAACATTAGAAAATGTTTGCCTGTCTGTGTCCATTCACAAAGTGAATGCAATCTCGCGTAACACTGCGTGTGTCCGAGAGTAATTTGAATGGGAGTGTTTTAAAAGCTTAATCAAGTAAATTTTAACTGTGTACCAACAGCGAAGGAAAACTTTTGTGTTCGTGTCCAGAGAAACTGGCACCGAGATTCAGATCGCCATCACTGTGTCCCCCTAACTACAGCAAAAGCTGCTATATCTTAGGCGGTGTTGTTATTTGTATAGTGTTGAAATGAACCGACATTTCATGTAACATGCTTAACTGTATTTGCAACAATGCAACGATTCATGTGCTAACGTTAATTCACTACGTTACACACTACGATTGTGTTTTGGTTGCCATAGTGACGCCCGTGACCCGGAAGCCTTAACGTACTTCCGGAGCAACTCTGAACTGTGCAAGAGCAGCGCACTTGTGTAAACAAACTCCACGGTGTTGCTAAGCTAACGAAACCATTGCATTTACATTGAATAAAGCCACTAGTCTCAAAGGTTAGCTGTTAGCATCACAATTCACTGGATGAATAGTGTGTGTTTGGGCAACGCTGACGTGATGTAACCCTTTAAACATCTTATCTAACACTTGTTAGTCTCTTTCTCTTTTATTGCTCTTTTTTCTCACTAAACCACTTATTTTCATTTTACTAGAAAGGAAAATACTAACTCACAATTATTAATTGTGACAAATTGAAATTTAATTGAAACATTACATTTATTTTGAATCATTTAAAATTTCCCTCTCAGATCATTTCATATGATCTTTTATTCCTAGTATTCTCTTTTGGGCCTAATTATTTTAGGAATGAATAAGCCTTGAACTTTGGAAGTTAAGTAAACTTATTCTTCCTAATTTATTTATTACCCATCTGAAAATATGCTATTCAGACCTTTACTTATTTGAATGCCTTTTACCCCTCTTCCTGTTTTGGTTATACACTTAACCACTATTGTTTTACTTATTGATTTCCTCTTTTTAATTTCATTTTTGCATATTTTGCCCATTTATTAATTTTTTTAATTTTACTTTTGCTTACCATTTCTTTCCTTAGTGTATCCTAGCCTGGGAACGACACACCTGAGCCCTAAAAGGAGACATTGTTATCCCTCACTACGAGTTCAAATAAATTAGAAAGACAACTCTCTTTCACTTAAAGTTTATTTTGTTTGGTTAGCAGCAACTAACACAACGCTCTCCTTGTAGTTGAGATAACCACTACTGAGACTTACCATCTCCGTCCTCGCTTTCCTTTACTTTCCTCTTTTCTTTTTACATTTGTAGGACATGTAAGAACCATCAATCAATTCTAAGTGAATTAAATACACAATCGTGCCAAAGACGACAAATCATTCTTATGAATTTTGATTGTAATCAAACCTCTCCTTTGTTATTCCTAACCTCCCTACATTTGGAAACGCAATCCAAGTTTTAGCATCTCATCCAATGTGAGATCAATTTAATAGAGATACGTGTTGAATAACTGTCGCTTTTGCAGCCTCCCTGGTGAGCGGTCCAACTGTAAGGTGTATGGTGTCAATCCTGTCAGACTAAGAAAAGAGATATCAGAAGTATTATTGTATTCTTTTGTCCAAAACAAGAAATATAATAATATTGTTTACCTTTTTGATAACATTTAATTGGAAAAAAATATTTTCCTAATTTGAAAAACATAAAATTTTGCTTGTCATTAAATTTGTTTTTCACCTCTTTCTCTCTTTTCCTCCTCCTCATTAGAGTGACAAAGTCTTTGCATCTCTAGTCTACTTAGACACCCTGAGACCAACACAGTCATCACCACATTTCACTAGTGGTTCACAATAACTGATACAACACTTAGTTGTCCGACAACACATAGGCTTTTACTCCACACAGATCTGTGTCAGTCTCTCTTCTCCCCAGCGTGCCAACATGCCGCAGACTGCAGACCCCATTGCCCATGGGGAAGATGTGAACATTTGGCTGAGAGGCATGACAGACAGCCTCACTCCAAAGACATTTGAACTGTTATTATTTTTAATAATAATCCTAATCCTGAGAAGATTCCTGACACAAGATTCAAGCCAGAACAACGACCATGAGGAGCTAGTCAAGATCACGAGCTCACTAAGCTATGCCTTCACAACCCAGCTGAAACTGAGCGACAAGGACATCACCCACCTTCAAGAGGAGCTGACACGTGCTCAACATCGCATAGACAAGCTGGAAGTGAAAGTTCAAGATCAACTCAAAGCACCCAGCGAGAGGGAGCAGGATACAACAGAACAAGTTATGAAGCTCCAAGCAGCCCTGGCAGCAGCTCAGCTCGACCAGCAACATGCAACGGCTGCTCAGAAAGACCTGGTAAACAGACTCCAGTATGCCGAACAGCTACTGGAGAAACCAAGCTAGACATCAGAAACAAGAGTTCTGAAATCAGTGCTTTGAAAGACCACCTTGAAAGGTACAGAACTGAAATGGACAATCTGACCCAACAACTAGACGATACCAACGATGAGCTCTACATGGTCAGAAAAGAACTCCAAAATGCTTACAAGCACAAACAAGAGCCAAGGAAAGAGAAACCTCTCTTAGCCTCATCACTGCTGAGCAGAGCAGAGTCCTACGTCCAAGAACTGGCATATGACGAAAGGAGCGAAGGGCCACAATCCAAAACCTCACCTGCCTTCGCTACACAACCCTTTCCTGCCAATGAAAGAAAACCTCCCGTCCAAGGCCTTGGAGCTGCACACGGGAAGACCATCAAAGACCTCAACAAGCTGTCTAAAAACATCAGCAGGTTCAACCCGAACTCCACAGAGAGCCCCGACATCCAAGCTTACCTGCGAGATATCAATTTCATCTGGAAGTGAGACCTCATGTGACTGACAGAGACTGGTTATATCTACTTAGAGCCACGTCCAGTCCCGAGGTACGAAACTTCCTAGATCGACAGCCCAGTCAAACCAAGTCAAACTACCAGCGACTTTGTGAGGTCCTGATTAAAGAGTTTACAGACCCAGAGTCTGAACATGGACTGTTAACTGCCTTGGAAACCAAACAAGGTCATCAAGAGACTCCACAAGCTTATTACAACCGACTCCGACAAGCCTACTTTGGTGCACAAAACAAGCCTGACCTTGAAGAGGATGTGAACTTCAAAAGCCTCTTTCTAAGAAATATGCACCCTGGAGTCAGTCACCATCTAGGTGTCATGGCCTGTCCAAACTCCATGACCATCCAACAGTTGCGTGACCTAACACAGAAGGCCTATAACAAGCAGAAGTTGGCCTCAAAGAAAGGTAACAAAACATCCACACTCTTGAACTCTTTGTTAACAAAGACTCAAGCCTTGCACTGAACGACACCCAGTGGCATCACAACACCAGAGTCTTCCAACAAGAGCACAGAGAGCCTGACGCCCATATCCACGACCGCTTTCAGCCCAACTGCTGGAAAAATCCATGGGACCAGCCACGTTTCTCAATAAACCAAAAGGATAAGAACATCTGGAAACCTAACCAGATATCCAAAGGTAATCACCTGACTCATCCAAGAGCAACTCGTGTGGGTAAGCGACAACAAAACCCACTTCAGCACCACTCAGACATGCACAGTGCTGAGTATGCACAAGAACATGACAGCTTACCATCAGAAGACATGGAACAAGTCATGAAACAACTGAGAGAGTTCTTTCAAGACAATTCAAATGCGTATGACCACAAAGTTGAGTCGTGCTCGCTGTGACCAGCAACAGAACGGAAGGCCGGTGATCACCTGGTGCACCACATCAGAGATGACAAGCACCTGTTCAACAACGACCCAGAACGAACAAGTCTTCCACGGCCAACCGTTGATGAAAAATCTGAGGTACTAAAGGACATCACCTCAGTCACCTAACACAGTCACTAACAAACTGTCAAATGAACTCCAACTCCAAGAACCACATTCCCTGTCTGTGCAACAGCAACCACCAGAGCACAGAAGGTCAGAAAGTCTGCTACAGCCAGAAGGCATCACAAGAAGAATGCAACATAGGAGACAAAGTTTTACAACCCAGCTTCACACAGCCATGCCAAACTGCCTCCGACTGTCTGCTAAAGAACTTCCTGCCTTGCTGGACTGACCCTCATTAGACCATGGACACGCCCTCATCCAAGCCAAGGATGCAGAGAGCCAGTCTTCAGTGACATGCTAGAAAAAGGGGGAGACAACACAGACCTGAACAGATCTGACCACACATGCACTACACCATTAACACACACAACAGAGGTAAACACATCTACTGATAACACATTCAACAAACATATTCTTCCCACAGGTAGAATATCCAACTTTTAGTGTAACAAAGTTACACATACCCACCATGAAGAAACGTGCAGCCATCCTCACAATAGGTAGAACACCTGACACTAAGTTAAGGTTCATGACACACTAGCTGCACCTGACATACTAGCTCAATAGTAGTTGTAACCCATGCTAGGAAAACCCACAGGAGCCTTGTTTTGTTTTGTTCTTCTTTTACTATCCTTCTCCTTCCCTTCTTCCCCGAGTAGGTGAAACGCCTAGACACCCTGCGAGGGTCGACGGTCTGATATTAGATGACCAAACAACTTGTAAGTTGTAACACATACAAACGTGTCATTACTAAAAACTGATGGACAGCTGCCCAAAATATATATGAAATTTATTGAAAGTGTATTGAATAATTGTGTACACAGTACATTACCACACAAGTACAATATATAAAGACTTATTAAATTTAACCCTTGTGCAATGTTCGATTTCAATTTATGAAGCGGGTCAAATTGACCCTAATTGGATTCAATACAATTCCTCAAAAATCACACTATGAAAAAAAAAACAAAGATTCAGGTACAAACTGTAAACTTTTATTATCAACATTTGTCAAATATTTGAAAATAAACAGTATGCTGACTTGTTTTGCATATACATTTTTTTTTCTTAGAACATAATAACTGAACAATTACATGTAGCTGTATAATGAATATATTTTCTTTTCTTTAGTTGGCTGTTTTGTAACTTCATTTCATAAAGTCTAGAAGTTACTTCCGACATGATGAGCACACAGCAAGTGTGTGCCTTTGGCATATGAATTTCTCGCACTTCACACATATGGTGCTGGTTTTGCTGTCGCGCTTGAATGGGCACACCTCACATCTCTTCCATTTTTTCCTATCATCTGTGTTCACTCCTTTGTTTTATGTGGGTATGACTCCAGATGCACGTTTCTGCCCTCCATGTTCAGAATCTCTCTGGGTAGCTCAGGTTTGTCATTTGAAATTTGCCATTAATTTTGAACACCATGATTTAGCTTTCTGAAGTGTGTTTGGTTAGGGTTAGAGCACTTTTAGATACACTTACACTATAGAACTGGAGTTGATGCCCTGACATACATGAAATAAATGTTTTTATTTTGTTTCTGTACAGTTTCTTTTGAATAGCTGCCTATGAGGGTCAAATTAACCCGCTAACATCACAAACGTAATAGTAATTTTGCTTGTATATGTCAAAAAACACCAGCATGTTGAAACTTTGCATGCATGTCCATGATGATAAATGAGAAAAAGTCACAAAATATCAAGAAAAGGAAAAAGGTTTAAATATTATTTCAGGTAGCTTGAAAAAATAAATGATAGGGAATTTTTACCATCTGTGGCTGACAAAATATTTTTCTGTATTGAAATAAGTGTGGAAATCCTCATTTTTTAGCTTCATAAAGAAGTAAAAAAAATAAATAAATAAAGAAATGTTACTATTTTGGGTCAGTACAGTGGCCTTAAGAGTGTTAAAATATGCGGGTGAAATTGACCGGCAAACATCACAAACGTAATAGTAATTTTGTTTGCATATGTCAAAAAACCTCAGCATGTTGAAACTTTACATGCAAAGCTAGTCAGTAAAGGAAATATAACTCAGAGAGCAGATTCTAAATGAGTTCATTGATTCAGGTCAAACAATGATTTCATTAAAACATAATCGTCATCACCCAATGACTTTTGCTCTTGGCTTGTCTGTCTCTTATAATTCTCCTATACCAGCCAAACAAAATGTAAAATTTAAAAGAGTCTAGGGTCAAGATCCCAACTAAAGCAAACACTGACCACTATAATGGTGACACACAAATTGTTATTTTCTCGTTTGGTTATTCTGCTTGTTAATATCAGGTGTCTTCAAAAATGGTCAATCATGAATCGGTTAATCACCTAATTATCTCATTAACTTCAACGCTGCTTCAGTGTTACTTTTAACACTGCTTCAGAGTTTATATGAGTCCACACTCAGTGTTAACACTGGAGATTTGCTGTGTATATTATAAAAAATAAAAATAAGGTACAGGTAGCCTCTGATTGTGGTTTAATATGTACAAGATAAACCTGACAGGGTTATACATAGCATGTAAAACCATGAAGGAGGAGTGCTGGCACTGACCTGAAGCTCTGAGGAATCTGAGCAATCTCATCACAAACAGACCAGCAGCAGCAGAATGGAGACGCACATCTGGATTATCTTCATGTGGGGTGAGAGATTTCTCCATAAGATACAAATCATCCATTAGTAAATAATGTTTAAAATAATTTGTGTTCATCTAGACGTTTTCTTACATTTACATTAAGTTAGAGCGGGGCTGAACGGCTTGTGTTCTGCAGCCAGAGCTTACTGAACTGTTTCGTAATGCTGCTGTTTGTGTGTTATCCTGACTATGATCAGTGTCAAACAAACACTGCGCATCCCGGCCTTTGTGTGAGTAATGCAGCTGTTCTGTTATTAAACCGTTCACTTCAGCTGGAGAGATTCTAGCTCTCAAATTCACTTGTGAAATCTCTTTCAGTTTTGTCATCACTCAGAACAGAACAGTTTATTCATGCACTGGGTCTCTCTCTTGCAGCATGTTGATGATTGTGATTGTTTCATTCGTTTAATATCAGACTGCAGATGAATGATGCTGATGTCTGTCTGTGCACATCTCTAGATAGACAGACTGACTGATTCTCTGAAACCAGAATGAATTTCTAGGCTGGTTTGTTTAGCTTAGCAGATGTCAAAAAAACTACAACAGACAGTCCAGACTGCAGAGAAGATTATCGGCTAAGGTTTTAGTTTAGGGAACACTGAAAACCCATTCATTACTAACTCTTAATTAGTGAATTGTGTTCTCTAAAGGTTTTCTGAGTATTGTTGCTCCTGCTCGCCCTTCAGGAACTGAACACACCCAGAATAAGAAAAGAGGTCAGGGCTGCCTCACGAGCGGGGCTTTTCCTCTTTGATCGGCTTCCGGACACTGAGAACCAGAACAGCCAAAAACAAAAGTTTCTTTCCTCAAACCATCAACCTCACCAACAGCTACATGCCCTCGTTTTCTCCTCATTGTGTGAATGAACACCATCTGCAAAACCAAACTCAGTGTTAATATTTAATAAAACACTACACTTCTTATTCCCTCAAAGGACTCTAAAAAGATGCTGGGTTAAATATAACCCAGCACTGGGTTAAAAAGGGACCAACCCAGCAGTTGGGTTGTTCTGACCCAGCGGTTGGGTTATTTTGAACAGAGGTGGGTAGTCCAGGGGCCAAAGAGTAAAAGTCCTGACATTTTTTTTGCTCCACTCAGGAACTCAGCAGCTGATTTAGCCTGGGGAAGGAACCAAATCATTCCTTCCGAGTCACAAACGGGCCTCGTTGTGAATCGTTAGAAATTTTCCGGTTCTGGTTCCACCTAATGGTTCCGGTTCTGATTCCGGTTCCATTAAAATCATTAAACAATTATTAAGAATTAGTGGTAAGGAAAAATGCACAATACTCAACTACTCAATGCTCAATACTGTTTTATTACTTACTGTCAACTTAATTGAAAGGTTGGCAATGTCAAACTGCAACATACATTACAGTGTACAGATCTTCATAAGCAGGGTGGGGTATTTTTAGAAATGTTCTGGTTCAGCTTCTGGTTTCATTTAAATGAACTATGTTTTTTACTATTTTACCTTCACTGAATGTAGCGTTGCTGGAAGGGGGTAAGTAATGTTGAGTAATGCTAGTCCATCAATCAGCATGTGTTTCAAAGTTGATGTTTTTTACATTATCAATAACGTTTCGCTTTTCAAGCAGGAATAAGCTTGTTGGCCAAATAGTCCCTTGAGGGCTGAGACACTTGTTAATTTCCCTTAATTAATGAAATATAAACCGTTAGACTTATAAACATGTATACACACTCTCCATAAAGTCACTATGTTACAAATAATAATGCAGTCAGGAGATGGTGTGATGCAATGAGTGGTTTCCACATTTTTAAACATTTTTAAATGCATTAAAATAAATATTATCTATCACTTTGTTTATCACTCTTGAAATGACCTGTACACTAAATAATCTAACCCTCATACTTGCATAACAATAGCAGTCTATTTATTTAGTGGTCCAAGTTGAAGCCAGTATGTATATTAATGACAATATGGGACAAATATAATGTCATTTAGTGGCGGCAGGTGCTGCGGGCTGCTGTTAGATGTACAGTCAGACAAAACGATGTGCACAGTTTCTCTTTGTTAACACACCCAATTCAGATAATCAGCTCATTAGAAATTAACTCCGTGCATGAACAGTGTTCCAATTGTTCATTGCTCCCTACTGCCTGAGCAGGGGAAATCTGTTGAAGTTTACCTCACATCGAAACATTCATTCACTGATTTGTGCTGTGCAGCGTCTTTAAACATGGACAACTGTGACATACCTCTGTAAATCAATACAATTTAAATTCAGGTCTTGTACACTTCAATGCACTTTGATTGGAACATATAGCTATGTACACTTCGAACTGGAATCATGGCTGAATATCCTGTGATCTCAACTTCGCAGGCCACTTATGTTCGAATAGAACAAATGTCTGAAGCGCAGACATTTGTGCAGAGCAGTGGGGCGCGAGGACTGCAATTGAGAACCGCTGCTTTATGGGAAACCAGAACACCGGCGCAAGGCTGCTTACAGCGCTTGGTCACGTGTTGCACCAGAACTGTTTTCGGACAGAGTTAAGTTAAACTTGTACATATCAATCAGTGGTACTATTTAGAGATCAGTGATGCGCACACGCTTTAGACACTTTGTTTTTACTCCGTCCATGTAATAAATGCACATCCTTGAATAAGCCATGTTGTAAGCGTTTTCATCCCGTAAGAAAACCATTTGCCTAAAGGAAAACGCTTAATATGGCGTAATGCATTAGTGTGTTTTAAAAAGTCTAAACGAAATTTTTAACAAAGCATTCTATTTACAGACAAGTAGGCTATGGGAGGCAAATGCTTAATGCGTAGGCTAATTAAATGCATTTCATTCATATTCTAGGCTCATATCTGCTGGTCTCTGAATGGAATGGTTTATTAATTTGTTAACTGAATCTTTTTAAAACACTATTTTAATCCATTTAAGCCATGTACTTTCACGTTGAGCGTTTTAGAGTTTGATCAGAGTGATTCATTTGTGAAAAGGACTGGTCCAGAAGATTAAACCTCATGTACCTACACCTATGAAAGATTATCAAACCAATCAGAGTAATTGGCGTGGAGAGACCGGATATAAGCCGGAGCACGACAGAGAGAGAGACAAGCTGGGACCTCGTGGGCGATACTGGGAGTGACAACGACCAGAAGTCTGAGTTATTTGAGTAGTATTGTGCAAGGGCACGCTGATCGCACTTGATGCGCATTATTGTTTATTGTTTTATAATTAAAATGAGAGTCCATCAAGCCGACCCATCTTCTTCCTTCTTTATAATAACCGTGTCAAATCTCATCACAATATATATAGTGAATTAATAAAATAATAATACACATAAAAAAAACAAAAAAAAAACTACTGTACTATTTGGACACACTCAAACATCAAGAACCAGTATACGAATCTCAACAATGGTGATGATCAACAGAATGCTTCATGATGCAATGCATGCTGGGTTCATGTCTGAAAGCCTGAGCTGATATAGCTTTTATTTTTTTCTTCAATATTGACACATTAAGGAGGCATTTGCTTAATAGACTATAGAAATGTTTGCTGTGAAACAAACTACTTTGAATTATTAAAAGAGTCAAGAGACTAATTAAACGCACACAAGACGCCACCATGATGTTGATTGTTAACAGCAGATGTTCATCACTAATGTGCAATCATCATTTAATTAATCACTTAATTATCTCATTAACTTTAACTCTTTGAGGACTTGCGATTTGACTTCAGACTCATTTGTGACTTGAAAGGAATGACTTTGCTCATTAGTGGAGCAAAAATATGTCAGGACTTTTAGGGGGCTTTCACACTGGCAGTTTAGTGTGGAACGGGGCACGGTTTGCATGAAAAATCGCTAATGTGAACGCTGTCATCGGACCCTGGTGCGCACTGGGGTACCGAACCAGAGACTATCTGGAGAAGGTGGTCTGAGTTCAGTTGCTCTCGAACTGTGGTGCCGTTCTCCTGAATGTGCAAGCAACACAGACTCAGGTGCGCACTTGTTCAGGAAGTAAAGTATCCTGCCCATGTGTAACACTGTGGATATCATTGTTTCCTCAAACAAGAGAGAGCCGCGGTTGATTCCACACAATCCTCAAAGTCAAAATTAAATAAATTAAAATTAAATAATTACAAATTAATTACTATGCTGTGCATAATAGCACCAAAATAACGAAAAAAATTACTATGCTCAGTCGCGTTGTGTCCTCCATGCGTTTTCCGTGTGCGTTTGCGATGACGTAAGGTGACTGCAAACACACCTGGGTTTGATAAAACTATTGAGTGTGAAAGCAGACCAATGCTACGGGCGGCGCCGGGAACAATCAGGCTCGGACCACAGCAAACGAGTCCAGTGTAAAAGCCCTCTTATATTCTTTGGCCCTCGGACTACCCTCCTCTGGTCAAAATAACCCAACTGCTGGGTTATATTTATGAGGTTATTTATCAAACAGAGATTTTAGTTTGAGTCTCCTGCTTCTCACACTTGTCTCCTGAGAAAAAAATCTAACACTCTCCGAATGATCTCCTTTAAAGCTTTAGAAGACATTTCATCTTCATAATCATCATCATCATCATCATCATCACACTAGTGCTCAGACTTTTCTCCTACATTTTTCTCTCACATTTGTCTCCTCTTTATTTTCAGAGGTGATCTCAACAACTTTACAAAGTGTACACCAAGTCAAGTGCTTGACATCTAATAAATGATGTAAAAACAACCCATAAAATCTGAGTTTAAGCCTGTATTAAGATGTGAAATTATGCAGAAATAAAGTTATGTTACTCACTTATGTTACTGTCAATTGACACACAGTAAGAGAATAGAGCTGTACAGGTTACAATGCACAACATCTGTTGTTAGAAACAGAAATGTACCCAATGACTTTATCAAAACTGACTCACAGAATTCTTAAAATCACAATAAATGTCTTATGAATTAATCTTTCACTAATTGGATTATTAACACATCATATGATCGAACTGTTTGAGCTTGTATTGAGACATTTGGCTTGGTGCACACTTTGTAAAATGGTTGACACAGTCTTCTGTCTTTCTGTCACTGTCTTCGGTGAGTGTTGTGTTTCTTTGGTGCCATGTGCTTTGTCCTGTCTCTTTTCTTACCCCGCCTATCTTGTTACCTCATTATTGTTTCAGTTGCTACACCCGTGCTTCTCCCTTGCTCCCGGACTCGTTTACCTTAACTCCGCACACCTGTCTCTCAATCACACACACAGCTGTTGCTCATTGTCATGGACTATATATTCTCGTCTCACACACCACTCTGTCTGGCTGTATTATTCGTTGTTTGTCTATGCTGTGGTTCCTGGTTTTGTGTCTTCATGTCGGCTGCATCCACTTCCCAGTGTTTTGTTTGTTTTGTTTATAAATAATAATACTGTGCTGTTACAACTTTATTAATTCTCAATAAGAGCTTCTCTAGATGTCCATAGAAATAGAGGTTTTTAAATGTTATATTTTCATTTGAAATCACCATCACGGAGAGCAGTGTATCCTTTTATAGTTGTCTTTGAAAAGAAAAACGTAGCTTTGGAGCTGCTGTGACGCTGTACAAATGCTTGCAGTGTGAAAACCGTGTCCGCCTTGGCTCCTGCTCTTGTTACTCTGTCTGGTTTTGGATTAGCCTTTAGGCTGTGATTTTTGCCCTGTTGTTATTGTCTGGACTGATAACCTGTGTATATGATTTGGGATTACCCATTGTCTTTGGATCTTCTACCATTGTGTCACTGTGCGGTTCATGACGGCTGCATACTGTACACATTGCTGGGTAATGAAGAGAAACTTAGTGTTAGCTTTAAACTGTTACTAGATTAAATATTGACATCGAGGCTCAACTGCTCCTCAGACAGCTTGAGTTTGAGTCTGACTGAAGGTACCTTCCGGTGAGTCAATAAAGAGATCTCCCATGTTCCTCACACCACATTCTCAAGACCAGAAATAATCATTTAGAAGAAATCTCACAAGCGTCTCCTGATGTCTCAACAGTCTCTCTCTTGTTTCTCCAGCGTCTCTTTCAGAGGCCTTGAACATCGACACTGAACATCCACTGAGATTTAACGGCACGCCGGAAGATTTCTTTGGTTACAGCGTTTATCAGACTGAGTTTGGAAACAGGAAGCAGTGAGTCAGACACACATTGGTTGTTAGGGTGTTCTGTGTGGTTGCTAGGTGTTTCCTGATGGTCTTGAATGTCTGATTGGTTGTGTTTCTCAGGATCATTGTTGGAGCTCCTTTGGAAGGAAACTCAACAGGGGAGATGTACAGCTGCACAGCAGATCTGCAGTCCTGCAAACGGCTGCAGCGTCCAGGTATCAGCATCACAGCCATCTCTCAGTGACTGCTCTGGACTTTCACTGCTTTACAGGTGCTGGTCACATAAGTAGAATAGCATCAAAAAGTTGATTTATTTCACTAATTCCATTCAAAAAGTGAAACTTATTTATTGTATTCATTCATTACACACAGACCAGTGGTCTCAAACTCAATTCCTGGAGGGCCACAGCTCTGTAGAGTTTAGCTCCAAATCACACCTGCTTGGAAGTTTCTAGTAATCCTGAAGACCTTGATTAGCTGGATCAGGTGTGTTTGATTAGGGTTGGAGCAAAACTGTGCAGAGCTGTGGCCCTCCAGGAATTGAGTTTGAGACCAATGACACAGACTAAGGGTGTACTCACACTAGGCACGGTTGCCATGAACCGGGCCCGAGTACGATTGTCCCCCCTCCCCACTCCCCCTCTGGCCTGCACTCACATATAGGGTTTCAGCATTCGTGCCGGAGCACGCTTACGTCATTATGGTGCAATGGTTTCGGGATAAACAGGAAGAGCGGTGCTCTCTGAACACAATGGAGTGCATCGCTCTCTTTTCTTTGTGGATAATTTTGTGTCGTTTGGTCCACAGCCCTCTCACAGCCTGTTGTTAAACAGATGTATCGCCTTAGTGGCGTGAAAATTTTCACGTAATCGTGCTGCTCGTATGAGGATGTTTGCAGCTGAGGTGCCAGCTGAAGTGCAGCAAGGACTTTGCAGTTTTTAATTTTTATGCGTTTTGCACCTCTGCCGTAGATCAACAACGCACTCGGGCACGGTTCAAACTGGCTAGTGTGAGTACACCCTAATATATTTCAAATGTTTATTTCCTTTAATTTTGAGGATTATAACGGACAACTAAGGAAAATCCCAAATTCAGTATCTCCGGAAATTACTTAAGACCAATAGAAAGAAAGGATTTTTAGAAATCTTGGCCAAATGAAAAGTATGAGCATGTACAGCACTCAATACTCAGTTGGGGCTCCTTTTGTCTGAATTACTGCAGCAATGCGGCGTGGCATACAGAACTAAACTGAGAGACAATTTAAAGGCTTTCCAGGTGTTTTGAGTTAATAAGCTGATGAGTGTGGCACACGTTGTCTTCAATATTGAACCTTTTCACAATATTCAAATTTTCTGAGATACTGAATTTGGGATTTTCCTTAGTTGTCAGTTATGATTATCAAAATTAAAAGAAATAAACATTTGAAATGTATATTATATTCAGTCATTACACACAGAATGATACAAGTTTTACTTTTTGAATAGAATTAGAGAAATAAATCTACTTTTTGATGATATTCTAATTATATGACCAGCACATGTATACTGAGCCTCTCCCTCTCTCTCCCTCTCTCTCCCTCTCTCTCTCTCTCTCTCTCTCTCTGGGGTTTGACAGGTTCAGAGAGCGTCCGCTTCTTCGGCATGTCTGCTGCTGTGTCTTCTGCTGCTCTCACTGTAAGTTCAGAGTCTCTGACAGTCAGACCTCCTTCATGAGATGCTAATGATATGTGTCTCTTTCTCAGAGCTGCAGTCCGTATGTTCCTCATGAGTGTGATGAAAACTCGTATCTGAACAGTGTTTGTTATCAGTTCAACAGCAGCTTACAGATCGTCTCTAACTTCACCGCTGCTTACCAAGGTCTGAAGAGTCTCACACAATCCAAGGCGTCATTCAGTTTAACCATCTCAGACTCTAACACTGTAAACCCTGTGTTGCTTTATTTCATTTCTATCTATTAGATCTATTAGTTGATAACTGAATTAAAGATTAAATACATGATATTATGTTATACTTGTTATATTAGAAGTAACAGCAGAGTTTGTGTATGTTGTGGTGTTTCTGCAGAATGCACCAATAGAGAAGTCAATCTGGTGTTTCTCTTTGATGGATCCAGCAGTTTCAAAACCCACGAGTTTGAAATGAACAAAAATTTTATTAAAGAAGTTATGAGAAAACTTTCTAACTCATCCATAAAGGTAAAATAATACATCAGCTAATAATGTGAAATACCACCAAAAACCTGATCACTAACCAGCAGAATCAGCATGTGAATGTCCATATTATAAACATGTGTAATGAGGTGTGAACATTACGTCTAATGATGATAATGTTGTTGTTGTTTGTTGTCAGTTTGCTGCTGCTCAGTTTTCAACAGATGTACGAACTGTGTTTGACTTCAACGATTATCAGAACGGCTCCGCTGAAGAAAAACTCATGAGAGAGAAACACATGAAATCTCTTTCAAACACACATAAAGGAATCAACTACATTCTGTGAGTGAAATCTTCATATGATTATGAGCATTTACTGAATTAAACTTGAAGAGTTTTTAATTGTTGCCATCAAAAAAATTTTTTTATATATATTTCTCTGTCAAATACTGTTGCTGAAGTTGTACTTTTGTCATCCTTTAAATTAAAAGTAAAAAAAAATAATAATAATTGGCATGCAGACACATTGACCCTGAGGCTGAAATCTGTTCATATGTCATGATTTATGATTTATTATGTCATCAGAAAGAATCTGCTGAATAGCGTGTCGTCTGGAGCCGATCCCTACGCTCAGAAAGTTCTGGTGATCATCACAGATGGAGATCCCAGTGATAACGATGATGATTATATCCTCAAGAGATGTGATGAGCAGAATATCCTCCGTTACGTCATCGGGGTGCGTTTCTCTAAAGTTCGAGCATGTCATTTATTCTGTATGTTCAGATAGTTTGGTGATTTTGTGTCTCTAGTCACACAGAAATGACAGACCTCACACTGTTTTTCAGGTGGGAAATTTTGATTTAACTTATCTCTCTCAGATGGCATCAGAACCAAAACAGAACAACACATTATTCATTCAAAACTACACTCGACTCGAAGGAATCCTTGACAACCTGCAAGAAAAGATCCACAATATTGAAGGTACGATGTCCATGTACAGAAAATGGACAGTAAATAAAAGTTTTAAATAGAAGCAGCTAATGAAGAGTCCACAGATGATTGTAAGATTTGTTCTTTTGTGTTTCGGGGTTGATAGAAGCTCACAGAAGAAGTAGACAGAGAGATTTATCACAGAGTGGATTCAGTGTCGTCTACCAGGAGGTGAGAGATATGAATGATATAAAGTACATTTTAACTATTTATTTTTTTGTTGATTCAAGATCTCCAGAGCTATAGTTTGTGAGCCTCTGGCGGTTCTTGAGGGAACTGCAGGGGGTTTGTGAGAACTGTGAACATGAATTTGCTGTTTGCAGTCGTGAAACGCCAGTTTCAGCAGCAGTTCTCTCCACAGTTTTGAAAATGCTAAGAAAGTGGCTTTTGTTGAGTTAAAACCATGAACCATGAGCCAGTTGAAAATCAGTACAAATACGTGAGGATTCAAATCATTTGAGATATTATAGGATGATATAAAAGAGGCACTTATGGTTGCTCAGAAGAACATTGATGCTAATCAGCTCAGCAACATCAGACCGAGTTGTACATTCAAAAGACGAAAGGTGATAACACTGAGTTGGGTGACCGATTTCTGCTGGTCAACAAAGGTGAACGTGGGAAGAGAAAACTGGCAGACAGGTGGGAGTCCATGCCCAAGGTAGTTGCGCTGAACCCACTGTCACATTTACCGCATACATAGCACCAAAACAGATCAGGATAAAACTGTTCACCACACCTTGCTGTTACAAGCAAATTTCCTTCCACTTGAGTTTGAAGAACCTGAATCATCTGAGGATAGTGGTGGATGGCAGTAAAAGTGTGTCAATGGATGTTGTTGGTCCTGCATCTGATTTGTGTTCTTTGTCTGAGCATGTCGTCAGTTGGGTGGAAAAGACCGCAGTTACTGACGACCCTCAGCAGAGGTTGTCCTGCAGATCCGAAAGTGTTGAATCATTGAACAGAGTCCCTGAGTCAACCGGACAGGAACAATTTGGTTCAAGGAATGATTGTACCAAGGAGAAAAGCAGTGTAAGCAGTCCAGATGAAGAATTCTTGCGGTTCTGTTTCTGAAATAGTCTGATGGAGAACATGGCTCAATATATCAAAACTCCTGAAACCAGTTGATGGGGTTGTGAGATACTTATTGAGATGAGAATGTATTGTATTACAACATTTGTTTTTGTCATTTTGAGTTCTAGAATACAGCACACATGAGTCAATGTATTACAGTTTGTTGTTGTTCCAGATCAGAGATGAAGTTTCATCAGAGATGAATGGTTTGACTGGTATGTATAATTAACTGACAATTTAAATAGCTTTCTTTACTTTCCTATATAGTATTCTATATATATATATATATATATATATATATATATATATATATATATATATACAGTATTGTTCAAAATAATAGCAGTACAATGTGACTAACCAGAATAATCAAGGTTTTTCGTATATTTTTTTATTGCTACGTGGCAAACAAGTTACCAGTAGGTTCAGTAGATTCTCAGAAAACAAATGAGACCCAGCATTCATGATATGCACGCTCTTAAGGCTGTGCAATTGGGCAATTAGTTGAATTAGTTGAAAGGGGTGTGTTCAAAAAAATAGCAGTGTGGCATTCAATCACTGAGGTCATCAATTTTGTGAAGAAACAGGTGTGAATCAGGTGGCCCCTATTTAAGGATGAAGCCAACACTTGTTGAACATGCATTTGAAAGCTGAGGAAAATGGGTCGTTCAAGACATTGTTCAGAAGAACAGCGTACTTTGATTAAAAAGTTGATTAGAGAGGGGAAAACCTATAAAGAGGTGCAAAAAATGATAGGCTGTTCAGCTAAAATGATCTCCAATGCCTTAAAATGGAGAGCAAAACCAGAGAGACGTGGAAGAAAACGGAAGACAACCATCAAAATGGATAGAAGAATAACCAGAATGGCAAAGGCTCAGCCAATGATCACCTCCAGGATGATCAAAGACAGTCTGGAGTTACCTGTAAGTACTGTGACAGTTAGAAGACGTCTGTGTGAAACTAATCTATTTTCAAGAATCCCCCGCAAAGTCCCTCTGTTAAAAAAAAGGCATGTGCAGAAGAGGTTACAATTTGCCAAAGAACACATCAACTGGCCTAAAGAGAAATGGAGGAACATTTTGTGGACTGATGAGAGTAAAATTGTTCTTTTTGGGTCCAAGGGCCACAGGCAGTTTGTGAGACGACCCCCAAACTCTGAATTCAAGCCACAGTACACAGTGAAGACAGTGAAGCATGGAGGTGCAAGCATCATGATATGGGCATGTTTCTCCTACTATGGTGTTGGGCCTATTTATCGCATACCAGGGATCATGGATCAGTTTGCACATGTTAAAATACTTGAAGAGGTCATGTTGCCCTATGCTGAAGAGGACATGCCCTTGAAATGGTTGTTTCAACAAGACAATGACCCAAAACACACTAGTAAACGGGCAAAGTCTTGGTTCCAAACCAACAAAATTAATGTTATGGAGTGGCCAGCCCAATCTCCAGACCTTAATCCAATTGAGAACTTGTGGGGTGATATCAAAAATGCTGTTTCTGAAGCAAAACCAAGAAATGTGAATGAATTGTGGAATGTTGTTAAAGAATCATGGAGTGGAATAACAGCTGAGAGGTGCCACAAGTTGGTTGACTCCATGCCACACAGATGTCAAGCAGTTTTAAAAAACTGTGGTCATACAACTAAATATTAGTTTAGTGATTCACAGGATTGCTAAATCCCAGAAAAAAAAATGTTTGTACAAAATAGTTTTGAGTTTGTACAGTCAAAGGTAGACACTGCTATTTTTTTGAACACACCCCTTTCAACTAATTGCCCAATTGCACAGCCTTAAGAGCGTGCATATCATGAATGCTGGGTCTTGTTTGTTTTCTGAGAATCTACTGAACCTACTGGTAACTTGTTTGCCACGTAGCAATAAAAAAATATACTAAAAACCTTGATTATTCTGCTTAGTCACATTGTACTGCTATTATTTTGAACAATACTGTATATATATGCTCTTCAGGGACGTGCACAGACATTTTGAGGGGCAGGGGCTCAAGTGAAATAAAGGGCACTTCTCATAATTACGTATTTTTTTTTCTTTTTTTAAAACAAAAAAGGTACACATATTAACGCAACACTGACTTCCTTTTAAAAAAAATAATTTAAAAAGTGAATTAATTTTATCTTCCTCAAACTCTAATTTTCAAAAGATGTCTACAAAATAATCAGTTCACACAGAAACCCTGGTCTCCTTAGTATTCACTAGGTTTATAGAGCAGCGAAGGAAACCATCCCACAATGTGCATGTTTTGAAAATATTTTCTATGCTACTAGCTTCAAGTATATATTTAGAATAACCAAAATAACTGCATCATGCAGAGGGGTGTGTTTTACTAATAATTTGTTTATTTTTTTAGACAAGGCACTACATCATCACCATCATCAAATAAAACCTTCAAAATCCACATTTAGATGGAGTTTGTTTTAAACCTACTACACTCAAAAAATATTCTGTGGCTTAGTAAATATTTAACTTAATAAAATCTCTGAAAATCTTACTTGATTGTTTGAATTAAACTTACCAAAATAGTTGAGTAAAAATGTAATAAAATTAAATAAAAGCCAATGTCATGTACTGTATGTATTTGTGGTTGTATGGAATACTATTTAGGTTTAGAGGAAATAAAAAAAAAAAGTTCATAAATAAAAAGTTAATTTATAAATATTGTTATTTTTAATGTTTAATGTTAACTTATTTCTACTCAGTTTTATTTATTCATGTACAGATGCAGTTACTCAGATTTACTACATCTTTTAGAGTGTAGCCTATCCTCCATCTGTTTGCATCTGTAGATTTCTTCTAGATTCACCAATTTAGATTTCTAAATTTCAGGGGGAAAGACTCTTGATGTAAGTCATTAACTAACGGGGTTGGGGGTCAATGAGCGCTTCAGAACTCCTGTCCTGATGTTTAGATATACTATTCTTCAATAAATATATTTGTTTGACAGGGAAGCTGTGCGCAAAAAGGAATATATATTATTTTTTCAAAAAAAAAAAAAATGCACCCCAGAAAAAAGGGCACTTTCTCTCCAGGAATAAAAAGGGCAGGTGCTCAAATAGGCATTGAGGCTATTTAAGTGTTGGCTATGTATTGGCTATGACTAGATGGAAAATGCTAGCCCTCTCTCTCAGGCGACGTCCCATGTCTCAGTCAGTGAGTCAGTCAGACATCAAATAAATAAAATATGAGCCTTTATAGACATAGTGTTTAGAAGTACTTATTCAAACAACAAGATATTTATTTACCCTTTGCAAAACTTTGTTCAGCTCAGCTGTTGTCTACTGTGCGGCTGCTGTGGAACTTCAGTTGATTTTTTTTTATTTTTATTAATTACTTATTTAAATATCACATTACAAAATATCAGAATAACAATAAAATAAACCAGAAAGAAAAGGAACACAAAGAACAGCCAGGGGAGAAAAAATACAATTAAGTTCTGAATAAAAATAGTTAATATATAATAATAAAAATAATAATGATAATGATAAATAAAAATATGAATATAAATGAATAAGTAAACAAACAGAGAAATACAATGAAAATTGATACATTTTACAGGGGAATTTTGAAAAGGACAAAACAAGTTAGTGTTTTCTTTGGCTTAGTATTTTCTGATGCTGAAAGCATTTCAAAATATTGTTGCAGCTCTCTAAAGGAACTTCAGTTGATTCAATGAATAGAGCTTGGGAAACTACGTCACTGCGCATTGCATTCTGGGTAGTTGCGGCCATTTTTGGGGACACGCTTTTCGGTAAAAGTGAAAGTGAAAGTGACATGACAAACAGATCAAGTGTAAGATTACATATAAAGAAAAACTCAACAAGGAAGAAAAGATACGGTATTCAGAAAAAAATCAAGACAATCAACGAACTCAATCTGCACGAACACAAAGAGCGGTCGGATGATCTTAAAGAGCTGCTGCTCGTAACTTTCCCCAATGTGTTTTCTAACCTTGTTTGTAGTGTCAGAGCGTACACCTCTGATCAGTTTAAAAATGATACATTTACAAATGGATGGGTGCAGAACCTACACGTTTTCCGCGTCAACGAGCGAGTTACACGGCCCCTTTACTTTTTAATATGCGTTATTGTAAACTGTACAAATTAACCTCAGTGCCTTATGATGCACAAATAAAGAGATACAGAATTGATCAATTTTGCCGTTTATTACTGTAACAAGGTGGTATGCAATATGCATAACACTGATAATGCAGGAGATGTGGTTCATGCATAGGTAACATTTAATGTAACGTTAAGTCTGTCAAATTGATTAATCACATCCAAAAAAAAGTTGTTTATATAACGTACATTTCTGTATATCTTTATATATATAAATGCACATACATACGTGTGTATATATCAGACCAAAGGGACAATCCTTCTTTTCCTTCTTACTGCTGCTGACCAAGCTATGTGACGCCGCTTTGTTAACTCGGAGACCTGAGATCAAGGTGCGGTTTTCCAGCGGGAAAGCTGAAAAATCGCACTCCATTCAAATTATTTTTCCATGCCGGTCATGAGTACGAGTATGGCAGTTAATTACACAACAAGGTTTTACCATTTATCTTATTTTTTAGCTGTAGAGAGCAAACAAAACAGTCTATTATCAATCCAATACAATACATACAGCAGCATCCGTGTCCCAAAGTCCCAGAATGCATTGCATTGCTGACGTCATGTTCCCAGACTCTATATAGAGGGGGCGGAGTTATCAGCTTATTGACAGCTTGAGGATTGAATAAGATTTACACAAGCTCGTTTTAAGAACTTTCATTTGCTAAATATTTGTAAAACAGACAGACAGACATAAAGGGTGACCAATAGCATTGATAAAAAATAAGAAAAAACACCACCAAAAAAAGGGCACTTCAGAGTGTAAGGGCAAAAAGGGCATGTGCTCTGCATAGGTTGAGCCCTACCTGTGCACGTGCCTGATGCTCTTTAACTGCTATAAATTGTTTCATAATAAGAAAGGGTTAGGGAACGCCACAAAATTTAAAGGTCCCATGAACTGATTTTTTTTTACATTTAATATGAGTATCCCTAGCCTGTCTATGATCCCCCAGTGGCTATAAATTTTGATAGATGTAAACCAAGCACAGGCAGACTTTTACGATACTGATTCGACAGCACCGCCTCAAACAGTGAGTAACAGTGTTCATTAATGCCTGATCTGTGATCAGTGATTTCTGATGTGTAGCTAATTATTCAAGTTCACACACAGACTTCCTTTCTAAATCGTTTAATACTGTTTATGCATCAGCGAATCAAGCCAGTGAATAAACAATCAACTTCATGTTGTTTCTCTTAGTAGCATGAAACAAATCTGTTATTTAAATGGTGATTTAACTACAGAGAGCGATTTAAAGAAGCTCCCTTTATATTGTTCAGAGCTTTCAAACACATCGCGAGTATATCTGCACACTTGCCCAAACTGCCGTTATAATCAATGATGCTGTTATGCTGCACAGCGAAGCTCTTACTGTATTCATGTCGATATTGTGTTTGCTGTTAGTTGTGGTGAAAGCATTTTGTGAGAGAAAACATGTTGCAATGACAAGATCACTGCATTCACTCGATAAACAGACTCTGTCTATTCAATGCTCATCACTGCAGCCTTTCATGTGATGGGAAAAGATAAAAAAATAATGCTTTAATCAACACTTCCACAATTCGTTAATCTCGACAGTTGTAATAGTAAAAAAAAAAACTACCAAAAGTATTTGAGAGGGGTTCACAATCTCACAGCAGACACGCCCCTTCAAACAGAGCATTCAAGTCAGAGGGCTAAAATCATGATATAAAAACGCCTTTTATTTCTAAATTTTAAATTTAAAAATCATACTAACAATATGCAGTAGGTGGCCATCCAAAATGCCGGTTCGTCTGTAAAGTGCATTTGCAGCTTTTGACCGCTGAGTGGTGCTTTAACCACAAGTTATTAAACAAGCGCATCAAAGCACATTTTCGCAAATAGAAGTCAGTTTTGCCTTATCTATGTGTTACATTTGACGGCTTCAGTCATGGAAAATGAAAGAAAAACACTATATTTAATATATTTAATATTCACAAATGAAAGTTTGGTACTTATGAAGTTATGTGCATTTATTAGAACAAATTCAAGCAGGATAAATGTCAAGCATGTTCCTGAGCCTGAGATTATATTTTCTCTAAGCTACATAGTATTAAACCATATTTTAGATTTGACACATTTAAAAGGTATGCAGTATTATTTATATTATATTAATTATGTGTTATATTATTCAAAAGAAATTGTGGTTTACTTTGCATTGGATCATTAAAAGTGGTATTTTAGTGAGCTAGGCTGCATGGATTAATATGCAAAATGTAAATATTTTCATATATTAGGCCTATCGCTGGCGCCGATACAGGATGGCTGCCTCTGTGACGTGCTCTGCAGTTGTTTTTGTGTTTTTTGTTAGTTTATCCTGTCTTTGCCTAGCATCAGTTGCCTAGCATCCATCTGGCAAATCTCTGCTCTCTACCTAACAAAACGGACGAACTGCTTCTGCTTTCCCGGAGAAATAAGGATTTTTCACACTCTGCTGCTCTGTGTTTCATGGAAACTTGGCTGAATGACGCCATACCGGACAGCGCGCTCCATCTGCCGGACTTTCAGCTGTTCAGAGCGGACCGGGACGCAGAATCAATGGGAAAATTGCGCGGCAGTGGGACATGCTTTTACATCAATGAACAGTGGTGTACAGATGTAACTGTGTTAAAGAAGATGTGCTGCTCAAATCTCGAAACACTCTTCATTAACTGCAAGCCGTTCTATTCGCCGCGGGAGTTTCACTCATTCAATCTGGTGAGTGTTTACATTCCTGAACAAGCGCACGTATGCCTGGCTTTACAGAAACTCGCTGATCAGATCACAGAGAGAGAACAACCACACCCGGACTCCATTTTAATCATTCTTGAGGACTTTAATAAAGCCAATTTCTCCCGTGAACTGCCAAAATACAGACAGCACATCACATGTCCCACAAGAGACCGTAATATATTGGATCACTGTTACACCACAATAAAGGATGCATATCACTCTGTTCCACGAGCAGCTTTGGGACATTCTGGTCACCTTCTGGTTCATCTTATACCGTCCTACAGGCAGAAACTAAAATCAGCTAAACCTGTATCAAGGACTGTAAAAAGATGGACTAATGAAACAGAGCAGGATTTACAATCTTGTTTTGACCTCACTGATTGGAGTGTTTTTGAAGCTGCTGCCACCGATCTGGGCGAGCTCACAGAGAACGTAACATCATATATCAGTTTCTGTGAGGATGTTTGCATTCCTACCAGGACTAAATTACAACAGTGACAAACTGTGGTTCACTGTAAAACTCAGACAGCTCCGTCAGGCCAAAGAAGATGCTTACGTGAAGGGGGACAATGTCCTGTATAAACAGGCTAAATACACAGTGGAAAAGGAGACCAAAGTGGAAAAGAGGAATTATTCTGGAAAAATAAGGACTCAGTTCACTTCGAACAACTCCGCATCAGTGTGGAAAAGTCTAAAGAAGTTCACCAATTACAAGACACCACCCCCCAGCACTTTGGAGAATCAACGACTGGCAGACGATCTGAACGAGTTTTACTGCAGGTTTGAAATAACACCCATCACCTGCCCTGAACGTCTCCCCACACAACCGCTCTCACCATTCACAACTACTGCATACCACCCTAAAATACCTCTCCAAACAACTGGCCTCACCATTTACACCTCCTGCATCCCCACTCTCCCCCACACCTGCAATACAGATAAGCGAGGATACGGTGCACCAGGCCCACATTGTGTTACACCAACCTGTCTGAAATCACACAGATCTTCAACAGATCGCTGGAGATGTGCGAAGTCCCTTCATGCTTCAAACGCTCCACCATCGTCCCCATCCCAATAAAATCCAAAATTACAGGACTAAATGACTACAGGCCTGTGGCTCTAACGTCTTTGGTCATGAAGTCAAACACTGGTGCTGGCCCACCCGAAGGACATCACTGGACCATTGCTGGATCCTCTTCAGTTTGCCTACAGAGCAAACACGTCTGTGGAAGATGCAGTAAACATCGGACTGCATTATGTTCTGCAACCTCTAGATAGACCGGGGACTTATGTGAGGATTCTTGTTTGTGGACTTCAGCTTCAGCATCCCAAACCTCCTCTTGCCCAAACTAACTCAGCTCTCCGTGCCCACCTCCGTCTGTCAGTGGATCAACAGCTTCCTGACAGACAGGCAGCAGCTAGTGAGGCTGGGAAAATACACATCCAGCACCCGTACAATCAGCACCGGAGCTCCCCAGGGCTGCGTTCTCTCCCCACTGCTCTTCTCCCTGTACACTAACGATTGCACATCTAAGGACCCTTCTGTCAAGCTCCTGAAGTTTGCAGATGACACTGCACTCATCGGCCTCATCCAGGACGGTGACGAGTCTGCTTACAGACAGGAGGTAAAAGAGCTGGCTGTCTGGTGCACTCTCAACAACCTGGAGCTTAAAACGCTCAAAACAGTGGAGATGATAGTGGACTTCAGGAAAACCCCCCTGGACTCCCCCCACTCACCATCCTGAACAGCACTGTGACTGCAGTGGAGTCATTCAGGTTCCTGGGAACATCTCATTGACTCCATTGTGAAAAAGGCCCAGCAAAGGTTGTACTTCCTTCGCCAGCTGAGGAAGTTTAACCTGCCACAGGAGCTGCTGAAACAGTTCTGCTCCACCGTCATTGAATCCATCTTCTGCACTTCAGTACCTGTCTCGTTCAGGTCAGCTTCTAAATCCGACCTCAGAAGACTACAGAGAGTAGTCCAGACTGCTGAGCGAATCATCGGTTCAACCCTCCCATCTATTCAAGAACTGTACTTATCCAGAGTGAGCAAAAGGGAGAAAAATCACTCTGGACCCATCACATCCAGCACACTCCCTCTTTGAACTGTTGCCATCTGGTCGATGCTACAGAGCTCTGAACATAGAGCGTACACTTAATTTTTTTGCACATAATATATCTGTACATACATAACTGCTCATTGTAATATACCTGCCATACATTGTCAATTTGCATATTTTAATTCCTTACCTACCTATTTGTATTTTTTTGTATTTTTTATTCCTTATTTTGTTTTTTGTTCTGTCGCTGTCATTATGTTGCACTGCGGAGCTTCTATCACGAAAACAAATTCCTTGTATGTGTAAACATACCTGGCAATAAAACTAATTCTGATTCTGATGTTTTAATTTATATCTTAAAATTCCTTTAATAAAACAACACGCATTTTTGTTATTAGTTACCAGAGATGCACGGGTCAATGTATAAATAACCCGCACCCGACCAACTAACTAACCCGCCCGCAACTCGGACCGCAAAAAAAGAAAAATACATTTAGCATATTAATCCATGTAGCCTAGCTCACTAAAATAGGCTACCACTTTTAATGCTCCGATGCAAAGTAAACCACAATTTATTTTGAATAATATAACACACAATTCATATAATATAAATAATATTGCATACCTTTTACCTATGTATTTTAAAATTGTGTCTAATACTATATAAATTACAAATGTTTAATTGGAATCTTTATTTCAAACGACTCGACCGACCACAACCCGAATATCATTAAAAATATTTTTGGATGTCTCGCACCCTTCTTTCAATGTTAGGAGCTCTTGATCCAGCAAAGAAAGTCAAATGGAGCCAACATATCAGTCAATTGGTCCACTCTTATAATTGTTCTAAAAATTATGCAACTGGCTACTCACCATACTATCTCCTATTTGGATGGGAGCCACGTCTACCTGTGGATCTTTGCTTTGGCACGTCACCTGATGGAGACAAGGAAGTAACTTACTTGAAGTATATGGAAAGAATGTAACGTGAACTACAAAAAGCATACCAATTGGCAGAGGAGTCCTCCTTGAAAAATCATCAATGGAACAAAAAGTGAAAATTCAACTGCTTGGTAAAGGAGATCATGTTTTCATAAGAAATCTGGAAAACAAATTAGAGGACAGGTGGAATCCTGTGCCTTAAATTGTGACCGAAAAGTTAAAGAACTAACCAGTATACAAACCGAGACCGCAAACAGGAACAGGACGTTTCAAACAGTCTAACAGTTGGATCATAGAGAGATGGCGTCAGGTGGAGGCTGTGGTTCGGCAGGTCCTGCGAGCTCACCTTCTTTAATACGTTCTGAAGAGTCGCCATTTAACAACAGTGGATCTGATGCTGAATTACAGTTGCCTTATCTGAGAAAAAGTGGGCGGTTAAATATAAATCAGTATGTAGTTATCGCCTTGTATGTGCTTGCGGCGGTGTTACTGTTAACCTGGAGTGACTGGCAAGCTCTTTGCTGCTGGTCGGATTTCAACACGATGAGCCACGTACCACCTTTCAACACATGGAGCAAACATGCCATTTATGCGTCTGTTTTAAAACACTGACGCGCAGTTGTGCCTTTAGCGGTCAGCTCCTGTTTTTATAAGCGCCGCCGAGGATCAGCAGTTTTAATCTGGCTGTGTATTTCACTTTACGGATCTGGTGGCAGGGAAGAACTAATAAGCGCAAATGGCGTTTCACCCATGTGTGGATCTGCATGCACGATCGCAGTGAGTTACTCTTATGAGCACAGAGAAACAAACGGACAAAATTGCTTGCCATCAACACTGCACAGTGGAGTATCGATCTGGAACTGCACAGGATTTTCCTGCGATAAAGTTAGATGTGCCTTCCCCGGATGGTACCGAGACATTTTTGGGTGCTTTGGCACAGACACCACGCACAGATAAATTTTGTCCGGATACCAAACAACAGAGATACAGACTATTTCAGACTGCTAACCATGCCAAAGTACTCTAGGATCCAAAGGTTAAACCTAAAGGTGTATTTGGGGGACACCTAAATATAAGAAGTGCTGTATCAAAATCTGAACAACTTGAACAGTTGCTAACACATTCCAACCTTGACTTTTTGTGTCTTTCTGAGATTTGGCTAAAAGCGTCCACTTCAAATAGTGCGGTTTATATTCCAGGGTACAACATCTACAGGCGTGACCGTGGTCATGGCAAAGGGGGCGGAGTAATGATCTATGTCAAGGATAGTTTTAAATGTGTACACATGGAATCAGTGGGAGATGTTTTGGAATGTGTGGGGATAAAAATAAGGCTGTCTCCGGAAATGTCATTTGCTGTTCTTGTTTTGTATAGGCCTCCGACATCAAATAATGTATTTTTTAATCACCTAATTGACATTGTTAAAAAAATGTGATGTGAAAGAAATACTTCTCATGGTTGATTTTCATATAAATTGGATTTATAAAAATGGTAGAAAAAAGCTAAAGGACATTTCTCAAAAATACAATTTTACTCAAATGATTGAAAAAGCAACTCGTATTACGAAGACATCTCAAACACTTTTTGATCTAGTCTTTACTAACAATGCTGACATATCGGTATAGTTTATAATTTAATAACAGGTCTTTCTGATCATAATTTAACATTAGTTGCAAGGAAACTGTCAAAAGCATGCTACCGAAATTTAAATAAGGGTGATATTAATGAATCTGTACTCTATATCCCCAGGAAAGATATTGAGAGGTTTGATAATGAAATAAGAAAGGTAAACTGGTTTGAAATGGTAAAGACAGTAATGCAGCTTCTAGTGAATTGATAAAGATGTTTCAACAGCTTGTTTTTAAATATTCTAAAGGAAAAAAGATAAAGCCTAAAGGCAAAATCCCTCTACCTTGGTTAAATAATAATATATGGAAATATATGAGAACTCGAGACTCCACATTAAAAAAGTCCCATAAAACGGGACTCACTACTGATCGCCTGTTCTTAAATGGACTTTGAAATAAAGTCATTCAACAGCTAAGACAAGCAAAAGCAATTTTTTTTTCTGAACATAATTAAACAAGCAAAGGGCAATTCTAAACAACTTTGGCAAACTATAGACAAATTAACTGGAAAGATGCAAATTAAGAGCTGAAAATAGATGACAAAAATCACAGTGATGGTCTAACAGTTTCAAACTATTTTAATAACTATTTTATTGATTCGGTGAGTGAAATTATCCAACACGCCTCTGGATTGCCTCATCCTTGTTTATCACCTCAGCCCTCCACTTATGATCATGAGGTTCTGTGTTTTAAACACAATGATTATTCTAAAACAGATAAAATAATACAATCCTTATCTAACTAAAAAGCTAAAGATTTATGGGGACTTGACAGCCCTCTCATTAAAAAACACAGGGAGATTTTAACACCAGCTATTACATATATTGTGAATAAATCTATTGATTAGAGTATCTTCCCCAGTGTCTTTAAAACAGCAGTTATAACCCCAATTTATAAATCTGGAAGCAAAAATGAAATGATTAACTACAGGCCTATTAGCATATTGCCTATTGTATCAAAAATTCTTGAGAATGCCATCATAGAACAGCTAACCGATCACGAGACTGTAATAATTTGTTGCACCCCATGCAGTTCGGTTTTAGACGTAACCATTCCACAGACGCAGCCTGCTGCTATTTGATAGAAAACATAAAGGCCGACTTGGACAAGGGGGGCACGGTGGGTGCTGTGTTTCTGGACTTGCGAAAGTCTTGGATTCAGTTCCAAACCCCCTTCCCTGCCGGAATGAGGGTCTTCTACCGGATGGAGTATGCATGTACAATTCGGCTATAGAAGCGGTGCGAGACATGGCTGAGAGGGGATTACCTTTTGCCATAGTCAAGCAGCCGGAGACGCTGATGGAGAAAATCCAGAAGATGACGTGGTCTACAAGCGATCGAAGAGGAAGAAGCAGTTACAGAAGAGAGAACGTAGGAGACGAGCAGATCAGTCAGTAGTAGAGAAACTCCAACAATTCAGACATGAATCCGCGGGAGAAGGTTAATCCTTCGACATGAACGCAAAATGCCAGAAGATCATGAGTTCATTGTATGGACTGATTTTTGTCTTCCTATTCAATACACTTTGGATAAGTGTCTGTTCCACCGGTTTCTATTTGTTAATAATTTTAATTTTTCGTAAAGAGAACCAAGATCCGTCTGTTAATGTCTGTTAAATTAAGAAGATATAGTAAAAGAATAACAGGAATTGAGTGCAATTTTGAGATGGAGACCAATAAACAGAAACTGAGAAGTAAGAAAAGTAAAGATTCAAATAGCCCTTATAAAAGAGACACATTTAAGCGAAACTGAGCATTTAAAACCTAAACAAGGGGGGTTTAATTATCTATTTTCAGCTTCTTATAAATCTGGACCTAGACGGGGGGGTTGCGATTCTTAGATCAAGTATCTTACGATCATTTGTCAGAAAAGAAAGATAAAGAAAGTAGATATTTCCTCATTAAAGGGAGGATAAATGGGTTTTTTAGTAACTATACTTAACATCTACACCCCTCCGGGTAGTAAATGGTCATTTTTCCAGCAAATATTTAATATGGTATCTACAGAATCTGAGGGCATACTTATAAGTGCAGGAGATATGAATATTCATTTGTCAAAATTGGACTATTCAGGGAAAAATCATGTTAAGAGAAAGTGGTATCATTGATATCTGGAGAAATTTTTATACAACTGGAAAAGATTATACACATTTTTCAGCTTCACATTAAACATGTGCTCTCCAAATTAAACATTGGGCTCTCCAAAAGGAGATTCCCCCATCCTGGAGGGAAGCTACAATAAAAATAATTCCTAAAGATGCAAAAGATAAATTAGAGTGTAAAAACCATCGTACAATTTCTGTTTTAAACATAGATTATAAAATATACACATCGATTTTGGGTAAAAGACTGGAGACTGTATTGCCTAACCTTATTCAATTATACCAAACAGGGTTTATTTGTCAGAGACAGACACAAGATACCATTAGATGAACATTGCACAACTTATGGCATATATAGCATCACAAGATAAATTCTGTGGGATTAGATGCTGAAAAAGCGTTGGATACAGTTAGATGTCTGTACCTTTTTTTAAGGTATTAGAAAAGTTTGGCTTTCATAGCACTATTGCTATGATTAGATGCTGAAAAAGCATTTGATACATTTAGATGGCTGTACCTTTATAGGGTATTAGAAAAGTTTGGCTTTCATAGCACTATTATTAAAGCATTCCAGGGACTATACAATAAATCTACAGCAAGAATCAAAGTTAATGGAAACCTTTCACAAGCCTTTATCTTAGAAAGACCTTGTAGGCAGAGATGTCAATGTTCCCCTCTTTTGTTTGCTTTATTTTTAGAACCTTTAAGCCAATATATAAAACAAAATACAAATATTAAGGGACTAGACATAAATGGTGATGAACAGAAATTATCATTTTTCACAGATGAAATATTAGTTTATTTAGGTCAACCAAACGAATCATTAGAAGTCTTGATGGAAACATTAACTATGTTTGGAGATTTATCAAGCTATAAATTAAATGTCAAAAAAAAAAACAGATCTTAACTTTAATTGCCAAATATCTAGTTTAGGGGTTTATCTAGTTTAGGGGTTCAAATACCCAAAGATATCAGAAGACTATTTGATGTGAATTACAAACCACTGTATTCTACAATCATATCAGATTTGGCTAGATGGATGAGTATACTTCAACAATTTTTGTATCTTTTCCATACTCTTCCAATAGAGATAAGCAAACAAAACTTTATTGAATGGGATAGATTGATATCACGATTTATATGGCAAGGAAAAAAAATAAGAATAAAATTTAGGACACTACAATTACAGAAAGAAAAAGGAGGTCTTGCCTTGCCGTGCTTAGAGGAATAGTATCGTGCAGCTCAAGTACGACCTTTATTATGTCTATGCAATCCAGATTTTAAAGCCAGGTGGAAAGAAATAGAAAATGCTAACCTGAAAAGACCTCCAATCCAAGCTACAGTATAATGGCAGATGGACACTTGAATAAAATGAATATACATGAATTTAAACCGTGGACAACTAACTTATTAAATAATTGGCAAGATACAAAAAAATATATATATATAATTTGATAGATTTGATATCAATCTTGAGATGGCCTGCCTATGTTTCAACATTTGCTCCAAATACTGTAGACGATAGCTTTAAAGCTTGGACTAAACGAGGCCTCACAGCATACTGTACGTTTTTACATAAAGGGCAAGTATTGTATTTTGAGGCACTCGAACACAAACAACTGTTGTGTCATAAGGATTTCCATAAGTACTTACAAATAAGACACAAACTTAATAATATTATAAGGGAACATAATGACAAGGAAAATAATAAAAATATTTATTGCAATACATAAAACGGGGGGCATGACAAAAATAGTTACAAAATTTTATAAAAGTCTACAAAACCAAAAATGAGAAAATACCCAATATATTAAAAATAAATGGGCAATGGAAGGAAATCTGAATATCCTAGAGAAAGATTGGGAAAGTATTCTTAAATCACAGAGAATTTGGTTGGAAAAATATCACTAGATTTTTCCTCACCCCTGAGCAGCAGAGATACCAAAGCAAAAATGCAACCTGCTGGAGATTGTGCTGCTCAAATCAAGCCAACCATAGCCATATATTCTGGGAATGCCCTAAAGTTCAGAAATATTGGCAGGAAATCCATAAGAGCTTAGAGAGTATTTTCATTTAGTTTCTTAACTCTATACTTTGGTCTTAGAAGTCTTAAATCAGAAGACAAATCTGATGAATACTTAATGAGAATTATGTTGGTAGCTGGCAAAAAGGTTATAACCAGAAAATGGTTGCAACCTGAAACACAGTGGAGAGATTAACAATGATTCTTCGGCTACAGTCTGAGAAATTTGTCAAGATATGGGGAAAATTGATAGAGATTCCCTTACGAAAATTAACCATACCATACCGTTAACCAGACCAGACCTAGTATAGAGATTAAGATATTTTAAGGGAAGAAGGCAAAAATATTATTGAATAAAAAGAGAAACAAAAGATATGAGGAATAAAAAGGCAATGGTAGGAAAAAAAAATACCCACATTGGGAATGAGAGTACTTCTGGAGTAAAGTATATTGTCCTCAAGGAGTTTTTTTTATTATTATTTATTAGGTTTTTTCTTTCTTTTTTTTTTTTTAGGAAAAATAATTTGATCAAATTCTTTGCAAAACTGATCAGATCAGGTACCCAAACTACTGGCAGGGTAATAAATATAGAACTATATAGTTGATTTAATCACAAACGGCTGTAATAATGTGTTGGCTGAAATTGGCTTGTTACTAACTGAATTGGTACAACAAATTATGTCTCTTATGTTCCTTTTATGTGTATTTTATTACTGTCTCCTACAATAAAAAAAATGCTAAGGAATAGATCTTCAATGAACTGCAAAATCTGAATGTAGTTTATTATTAGTCAATGCTTTGAAAGCGGAGCTGGTTGAGAGACACTCGTGGCTTGTGCTGAACGTGATGTGAATTGTTGACTGCCACGAGCATAAAACCAATAGAATGAATTAAATCTTTGGAAACCTGTCACAGTCTTGCCATTGCCTCAAGCCTGGGACACACTGCAGGAGTTTTGATCGTTTCAGATGAAAGATTGGAATCGTGAAACAATTATGGCGATCTCTGTAATCCTGGCTCATAATCGATGGTCCTGTGTCTTACAGTGAGAGAGGTTCAGAGACGGCCGTTGTCAGGGTCTTAATGGTCAGCAATTTTAATGTAGATAATATGCTTGTTTTTAAGGACTTTTTTTGTTTATGATACAATCTAATAACTAACACTTGGTCTCTGATGTTAAATCTGATACTGCTGTAAAAATGATTTGAGAGATGATGTGGTTTATTTTCTGCTAAAAATCAAGCCAAAGAGCTGTCACTAACCTCAAACAAGTGCTGCGTGAAAACCGCTGAATCAAGATAAATCTGTGCACACTGGCTCCTGGAAATGTATTAAAACAGCCAATCAGATCAGAACTGCTGTTTTCAGAAGTCTGTTTAATGTAGGCTGTGTAAAATGCAAATGGTTGGTGTTCTTTGGCTGCTGAGACTGAAGCTGAGACTGCAGTGTTTGTTTCAGGACTCTGTGATCATGGGTTCAGTCGGACTGAATGACTGGCGTGGAGCTCTGTATGAAGTGACGGGATCAGGATCTGAATTCAGACAGACAGAGATCCACGGTCCAGCTTTAAATAAAGACTCGTACATGGGTATGTTGGAGTTTTTGTTTGTCCTTTTGTGATGTGAAGAGTGTGTGTGTGTGTGTTTTAATGATGCTGATGGTGTTCAGGTTTCTCTACTGTGCTGGGGATGAGACACGGCGTCTCTCTTCTGTTCTCTGGAGCACCGCGGGCTGAACACAGGGGTCTTGTGACCCTCTTCACCAAGAATGAAAGCACATGGACAGTGACGAGCAACATCAATGGAGAACAAGTCAGTGAAAAACCCTCAGACACAATATTATCTCTCTCCACCGGTGAGATCAGGGACTCCCATAACTACAGTCCATTGAGAAGATCAGCAGACCCTTCAAACACACACACACGCATGAGATTTGGTGTTTCACCAAATTAACCAAAAAAGTTATTTGCATTCTGTAAATATAAACAAATTTTGATTTTGATGGCTGCAACAAACTCCCAAAAAGCTTGGACAGAGGCATGTTTAACACTGAGCCACATCAACATTCCTTATAATTACAATGTTTAAGTTTTGGGGAATTGAGAATACTAATTGTTAAAGTTTTGCAAGCAAAATGTTTGATCTTGCTTGATAAAAGACTTCAGAAGCTCAGCAGTCTGTGATCGTCATGGTCTGATTCTCCTTTTCATTACTGGTCATACACTTTCAGTAGGAGACAGATCTGTGCTGCATTCTTATACATTTATTATGTTTCTATGAAACAATACTGTTGTAGCATATGCAGAATGAGACATGGCATTGTCTCAATCTAATAACCGTGGACTTCCCATGAAAGACTTCATCTTGATGGCACTATATATCTCTATAAAATTAATGTCAATGGTACCTTCACACATATTGCAGTCACCCATGCCGTTTGCTATTGCGTCTGTCACTGGTGGAAGTCTGGATGGTGTCTTTGGTCTTCGGGGCTGAGAACTTGATGTCAGTCTTTCCTGGTGGACTCATCTGAGCACAGCACACACTTTTTGACTATCAAAGATGAGCTCTGGCCAAGAGAAGCCTGCGGCATCACTGCATACAGCTGATGTATTGCTTTCTCCTTGAGTAACAGAGACTCAAGTCATTTCTTGATGCAGCAGCAGACTGTGTTAAGTGACAGCGGTTTTCTCAAGTGCTCCATGTGGCTATATTTCACAGGACAGCATGACGGTTTCTTATGCAATGCCATCTGAGGGGTCAAAGGTCAAGCACATTCACCTGAGGTTTCCTGTCTTGCTCCACACAGACTGAGATTTAACTGGATTCCCCAAATCTTTTCACAATATTAATAACAACATTATATTGGTGAAATATCTAAATGCTTTGCTATTTTTCATTAAGAAATGTGAAATGTTGATATTCTATACCCTTTTAACATTTATTTAGCCTCATTTTAGTTTGTCAGTGAAAACATTGAAAATCTTTTCATTTTTTGCAAATTAAAAAAGTTAAAGAGAATTAACAAATCTAAAATTCTTGATTTCACTGCATTTTGCAAAATGTCCTAACTTTTTCTTATTCTGGGTTGTAAGTTTTTAAAAACCTCTTCAGTTTCTAGCCAGTATAATGTGACGTTGTGTTTGTGAAGCAGAAGAACATGGAGTTTTCATTTCTTCTATAAAAATCAAGCTATAAAAGCATGTGCTAGAATGCAGTTTCTGTTCATTTTGATTGATTTCTGGCATCAGATTGGCTCATATTTCGGAGCGTCTCTGAGTCTGTTGGATGTGGACTCGGATGGAGACTCAGATTTCCTGCTGGTTGGAGCTCCATTATTTTACCAGTCTCAGCCAAAGGCTGAAGGGAGGCTGTACGTCTACACTTTATCAGACCAGGTACACACAGATTCATGACTATTATTATGATCTTAATGAACAAGCTTCTGCCTGTAACTGGAAGGCTGCTAGTCGTCACCAGTGTGTTACTCCATTGGGATTGCTGTTGTCATAGGTTCCTATGACATGAAAGTTGTGGAAATTGTTCTGTGCTGATGAAGAAATATGCTGTTCACTTTTTCAGAAGTATTTTCAGAAGACACTGAATGTGAGCCAGTCAAGCACAGGTAGATTTGCTACATCTGTGGCTTCACTAAAGGACCTGAATGGAGACAGTCTGTCAGATGTGGCAGTCGGGGCGCCGCTGGAGAATGAAGGCGTTGTCTACATCTACCTGGGTGATGGGACGCATGGCATAAACCCTGAACACACTCCTCAGGTGAGAGTTTGCTGTGCTTCCATCAATCCCAAATGCTGTGTTTGTGATCACGCTTAACTCAGAAACCCAGACGAGCCAGACGTTCACAGATAAACAAATCTGCATAACGATGAGCCACTTTGACACAGTAGATCTTTTTGTGTGTGTGTGTGTGTGTGTGTATGTGTGTGTGTGCAGCGGATCCCAGCACGGTCAGTTCTCCCGGGTCTGCAGCAATTTGGAGTGTCTCTTTCCGGTCAGATGGACATGAATGATGATAATCTGACAGATATCGTGATCGGAGCACAAGGAGGGATCGTTCTGCTCAAGTATGTCATTTCACAACACATTTAGAAATAATGTAAAGATTCTCTAACCATCTCAACACGGGATCATCTGTGGGTAAGACATCAGTGAGCAGTTTATAAAGTAATCTTTACTTTGTAGAATAATAGAGAATAAATATAAATCTATATATAAAAAAATAAATCTATTAGGTGTTAGCCTTGTCAATCTGACTGTCTAGTAGTATGAGTTTTTTACTTTTTTATTTCTTCTCAGGGCTCTGCCTGTGATGTCTGTATCTGCGAAGCTCAGTTTCAATCCAAAGGAAATTAGTCTGAACAACTTTGAATGTCCGGGTGACAACACATTTAATGCATTTAATCTCACGTCATGTTTCACGGTGACCGAGAGAACGAGCAGCAAAGGTAACATCAATGAAGTTTCAGAGAGTCTTTGTCACATGAAGAATATGTCTTACCCCCTCATGTCTCTCAGGATCTCTGGAGAAGAATCTGAATGTTTCTCTGAATCTGAATGTGGATGTGGTACGAGGAATGAGTCGAGGATTCTTCAATTCAATGAATTCGTCGTCCAGTTCTATGCAGCAGTTTGTTCTGCTGGATTCTGGGATTTCCTGTTCCAATTTCTCCATCTTCATGCTGGTACGTGTGGTCTATCACAACTTCAGCCAGTCACAGCAGCCTCGGTCTGACATTGAATGTTGTGTTTCTTTCAGCACTGTGTTGCAGACACAGTATCTCCTCTGAAGATACAAATTAATTTCTCACAAACTGAGAAGTTGTCTGGAAACCCGGTGGCTGTTCTTGACATCAACAGCAGGACGGAGGAGCATGTCGAGGTGACATCTCAATTTAACACATCTTCACACATCTCAGTTTAAACTTTATAGGCTTGATTGACATAGTGATGGGAGAAATACAAGTGCATCTCAATAAATTTGAATGTTTTGGAAGAGTTCATTTATTTCAGTAATTCAATTAAAATTGTAAAACTTGTGTATTAAATCAATTCAAATCAGGTTCTTTTTTAAATTGTGATGATTTTGGCTAACATTTAACAAAAACCTCACCAATTCACTATCTCAACAAATTAGAATATTGTGACATGCCAATCAACTAATCAACTCAACTCAACTTCACAAGGAATGTACTGAGGCTGGGGTCAAAGCATCAAGAGCCACCACACACAGACGTGTCAATGAATTTGCTGAACCACCGACAATGTCAAAGGTGTCTTATCTGGGTTAAGGAGAAGAACTGGACTGTTGTCCAGTGGTCCAATTTGCTCTTTTCAGATGAAAGAAAGTTTTGTATTTCATTTGGAAACCAAGGTCCTAGAGTCTAGAGGAAGGGTGGAGAATTTCATAGCCAATGTTGCTTGAATTCCAGTGTAAAGTTTCCACAGTCTGTGTTGATTTGGGGTGCAATGTCATCTGCTGGTGTTGGTCCATTGTGGGTTTTTTTCTTCTTTTACTTTTTAAGAGTCACTGCACCCATTTTCCAATACATTTCGGAGCAATTCATGCTTCCTTCTGCTGACCTGCTTTTTGAAGATGCTGACTTCATTTTTTAGCAGGATTTGGCACCTGCCCAAACTGCCAAAAGTTGGTTAAATGACCATGCTGTTGGTGTGCTTGACTGGCCAGCAAACTCAGTAGACCTGAACCCCAGAGAGAACCTGTGGGGTATTGTCAAGAGGATGAGAAACAAGAGTCCAGAGTGAGAAATCAGACCAAACATACATAAAGACACCCTTTACAAGCCAATTACAATTTTTTTATGAAAGTAAGCTAATAAATATAATATACAAATACCATTAAACATTTAGTGTCTGTATGTGTTATTTTATTTAAGTCATGACTGAGGTTGTGACAGATATATTTACTTCCATATTTAAATGGATTATCAAAAAAGTAAAAAAGTGTAGGTCAGGCAATTGCTTGAGTGCACGGGTTGTTGTTTCTCTGGTGGCATTTCTGAAAGTGATTTGCAGTCAACTAAGGAATGGGTGTGTTTTAAGTGACTACACGATTTATTACATGTACATTATTAAATGTTATGTGTTTTTGGCAGAAGCTTTTATCCAAAGCCACTTACAAATCAGGAGAACAATAGAAGCAGTCATATCAACAAGGCTACTGGCAAAGTGCAAACTGATGGATAGAGGTGTGACGTGAGTTTTTTTTTTTGGCTCATTGAAGACCACTCTTGCTGCTGCATTCTGGATCAGTTGTAGAGGCTTGATAATACATGCAGGATGTCCTGCAGGGAGAGCATTACAATAGTCAAGTCAGGAGAGAACAAGCTTGGACAAGGAGTTGTGCGGTTTCTCTGATAAGATAGGGTCTAATCACCCTAATTTTGTATAAGGCAAATCTTCAGGACCGGGCTGCAGCAATATGATCTGTGATAGCTTAGCTATAATGGGCAGTGTGTGAAAGGAAGTCTAAAGCTTATAAAGCATGTCTTTTGATTGTGCTGTGTGTGTGACAGGTCTCAGGTGCATGGTGTGATTGTTATCAGGTGACTAGATTGGTGCAGTGGAGCATGGGAAATGTAGTACAGGGTGTACTGTGTAATATGAGAGTCTGTGTTGTGGATAATGACCTCTCGTGGTGAATTAACGGAAGTTAAAATACCATCATGACTGAATCATATGCACCAGTTGTGCAGATGCAATGATCTAACCATGAGGTCGTATGCCATGCATCACTGATATACGTGTAACTTTTAATGTAGTTTCATAACTAAGGTTCGGGAGAAGCACGTCAGATACTTAGCCTAATTAGCACAGGTGGAACCACTCAAGATAATCAACCTTAGGGTATAAATACAGCTGAATTAGCCTACCTGTCTCCATTGATGGTTTATCAGCATGCTGGTTTGCTTCGTCTATCACCTTACCACAGACCCAATTTTTGTACCAACGAAGAGAGCTACACCGGGGATTTATAAGACCTGCTGCTTTTGCTGGACCCGCGATCTTTCCTACCCAGCCAAACACGGCCGTTGAGCAGCATTAAGCGTCATCGTGACCGCTGCTCTCCTCGCCAAGCCACACGTCATGACCAATAGACCCTGCAAGCTCCGAGCTCGCCTCGCTCGACACAATGATCATACTGCCCGAGAACGAGCTCTCCTCGAGCTGGAATCCAACCAGCCTGGGCCGCACCCAAGTTCTTACCGCAGCAAGCCTCTCTCATTTTCCGCAGCGGCTCAGCCTTTCACCCCGGCGTTCCGGCCGAGTGGCAGTTTGAGGCCGCTTCCTCTAGCGGCGCAGACCGCGCGACGTTAACCAATACATTTTCAGGCGAAGACGCTAAAAGCAGGTTCTTCTTCTTCATTGGATTTTTACGGCAATTGGCATCCAAAGTGTTGCATCTAAAAGCAGGTTCGCGGCTAAAGTTTGTTAAATGACATCCTGACGCAGTTCCATCTTCTACTAGTGTTTTGTGGTGGTTTTAGGCAAACCAGCATAAAGATGCACTATCGCCACCTGCTGATCTGGAGTGTGGAGTGCACATAGATTTGGACTTCAGATACAAACGTAGTTCCATCGGATGATGATGCCACTTTTAACCCTCTCAAGGCAGGCGTTGCAGATTTGCAACAGTAAAGTAACTAAAAACCTTATTACTCCTAAAGACACTAAAAACTTTACTAAAGGTTACTACAGTTACTAAGTTACTAAAACTTAATTTGAGCCTTAGAGGGTTAACCATGAAGCAAAGGCATTATTTCCAGAGTCATCCACATTGAAATGTCCAAGACATTACATTTGCCTTACCGCGCACGTTTAAACCTCACTGAAATGATACAGACATAAGTTCCATGATAAAAAAAAAAAATGCCTGAAAGCACCATAAGTCGCTGGATAAAACCGTCGGCTAAATGCTTAATTTAATTTAAAAATTGTATTTCCATGCAAGTTTTCTGGCAGGACCAAATTATTTAGGGACCTATTTCTCCATTCACAGGCATGATCACTCAAAATTCATCTAAAACGCATCTTCCCTCGTGTTTTGACGCAGGATAGCAGAATCAGAATCAGAATCAGAAAGGGCTTTATTGCCAAGTATGCTTGCGCATACAAGGAATTTGTTGTAGTGACATAAGCTTCCAGTACACAGAGACAACAACACACAGACAAAAAAAAAAAAAGTAGGCAAATAAATAAGTGTATAAACAATTGTGCTATAAATTATAATGGAATAGGATTGAATAAGATGCAGGGATGTACTAGGATGGAGGGGTAACAAATAAATATAAGGATATTGCACTTTTTTTTTTTTTTTTTTGCATAAGCATAAGTGGGGAACATTTAAACTGTTCATGAGGTAGATTGCCTGGGGGAAGAAACTGTTCTTGTGCCTTGCTGTTCTGGTGTTTGCGGCTCTGAGGCCGGCCAGATGGCAAAAGTTCAAAGATGGGGTGACTTGGATGTGAGGGATCCAGAGTGATTTTATGAGCCCTTTTCCTCACTCTGGATTTACAGTTCTTGAAGGGTGGGCAGGGGAGCACCAATAATCCTTTCAGCAGTCTGAACAGTTCTCTGTAATCTTCTGATGTCTGATTTTGTTGTTGAACCAAACCAGACAGTTATTGAAGTACAGAGGACAGACTCAAAGACGGCCGAGTAGAACTGTTTCAGCAGCTCCTGTGGCAGGTTAAACTTCCTCAGCTGGCGAAGGAAATACAACCTTTGCTGGGCCTTTTTCACAATGGAGTCAATGTGATTGTCCCACTTCAGGTCCTGAGAGATGGTGGTTCCCAGGAATCTGAATGACTCCACTGCAGTCACAGTGCTGTTCATGATGGTGAGTGGGGAAAGTGCAGTGGAGTTTCTCCTAAAGTCCACGATCATCTCCACTGTTTTGAGCGTGTTCAGCTCCAGGTTGTTAAGACTGCACCAGACAGCCAGCTGCTCAACCTCTTTTTTGTAAGCAGACTCATCACCGTCCTGTCATCTGCAAACTTCAGGAGCTTGACAGAGGGGTCTTTAGAGGTGCAGTCGTTGGTGTACAGGGAGAAGAGCAGAGGGGAGAGAACACATCCCTGAGGGGCACCAGTGTTGGTGGAGCAGCTGTTTGATGTGAATTTCCCCAGTCTCACTAACTGTTGCCTGTCTGTCAGAAAGCTGGTGATCCACTGACAGATAGAGCTAGGAACAGAGAGCTGGGTCAGTTTGGTCTGGAGGGCTGTTGGGATGATGGTGTTCAAAGCCGAACTAAAGTCCACAAACAGGATCCTCACATAAGTCCCTGTTTTGTCCAGATGTTGCAGGATGAAGTGCAATCCCATGTTGATTGCATCATCCATGGACCTGTTTGCTCGGTAAGCAAACTGCAGGGGGTCCAGTAAGGGTCCAGTGATGTCCTTCAGATAACCCAGAACCAGTTTTTCAAACGACTTCATGACGACAGACGTTAAAGCCACAGGCCTGTAGTCGTTAAGTCCTGTTATCTTGGGTTTCTTTGGAATGGGGATTATGGTGGAGCGTTTGAAGCAGGAAGGCACTTCACACAACTCCAGGGATCTGTTGAAGATCTGTGAAAAGATGGGGACCAGCTGGTCAGCACAGATTTTCAGACAGGCTGGTGTAACGCCATCTGGGCCTGGTGCTTTTCTTCTTTTGTTCTTCTTAAAGACCTGGCGCACATCGTCTTCACAGATTTGAAGAGCAGGAGGTGTGGAGAGGGGGATTGAAGGAGGTGTTAATGGTTGTGTAGGGAGATGGTCAGAATGGGTATTGGGGGTTTCAAATCTGCAATAAAACTCATTCAGGTCGTTAGCAAGTCGTTGATTAGCCTCAGTGCAAGGGGATGGTGTCTTGTAGTTTGTGATGGCTCTTAGACCTCTCCACACTGAAGTTGAGTCGTTGGAAGTAAACTGGTCTTCCAACTTTTTAGCGTAGGTCTTTTTAGCCGCTCTGATCTCTTTGTTCAGTGTGTTCCTGGCCTGATTGTACAATACCCTGTCCCCATTTCTGTAGGCATCCTCTTTGGCCTGACGAAGATGTCTGAGTTTTACTGTAAACTATGGCTTATCATTGTTGAATGTTAAATAAGTCCTGGTAGGAATGCATACATCCTCACAGAAACTAATATAAGATGTTACGGTCTCTGTGAGTTCGTCCAGATCGGTGGTAGCAGCTTCAAAAACACTCCAATCAGTGAGGTCAAAACAAGATTGTAAATCCTGCTCTGTTTCGCTGGTCCATCTCTTCACAGTCTTTACTACAGGTTTAGCAGATTTAAGTTTTTGCTTGTAGGACGGTATAAGATGAATCAGACAGTGATCAGAATGTCCCAAAACTGCTCGTGGAACAGAGTGATATGCATCCTTTATTGTTGTGTAACAGTGATCCAGTATATTACTGTCTCTGGTGGGACATGTAACATGCTGTCTGTATTTTGGCAGTTAACAGGAGAGATTGGCTTTATTAAAGTCCCCGAGAATGATTAAAACAGAGTCCGGGTGTTGTTGTTCTGTCTCTGTGATCTGGTCTGCGAGTTTCTGTAAAGCAAGGCTCACATGCGCTTGAGGATGGATGTAAACACTGACCAGAATGAACGAGTGAAACTCCCGCGGCGAATAGAACGGATTGCAGTTGACAAACTGCATTTCTAGATCAGGACAGCACATCTTCTTTAACACAGTTACATCTCTACACCAGCGTTCATTGATGTAAAAGCATGTCCCGCCGCGCGACTTCCCTGTTGATTCTGATTCGCGATCCGCTCTAAACAGCTGAAAGCCTGACAGATGGAGCGCGCTGTCTGGTATGGCGTCATTCAGCCAGGTTTCCGTGAAACACAGAGCAGCAGAGTGTGAGAAATCCTTATTTGTCCGAGAGAGCAGAAGGAGTTCGTCTGTTTTGTTGGGTAGAGAGCGGAGATTTGCTAGATGGATGCTAGGCAACGGCTTTCGAAATCCGCGCTTCCTGAGTCTGACGAGCGCTCCCGTTCGCTTCCCCCGTCTGCGCGTCCTGAAGCGTTTGATCAGCGCCGCCGCTCCTCCGATAACAACGTTCAGTAAAACGTCTGAATAATTTAAATCCAGTAAAAGATCTTGTGGTGTGTTCTGCCGAATGTTCAGCAGTTCATCCCTGGTGAAACTGATCGTGTTTGTTAAAAAAAACAGGAAAAACGAACAAAAACAGCACAAACACTGGAGAGCCAAGCACTGAAGCAGCCATGCGCGGCGCCAACGAGTACAAAAGTGGGAGTAAAATTACTGTCGCCTTTTCAGGACCGTAATACGAAAAACAGGAAAGTAAATATCTTTAGATGCCACTTGGAAGTGAATAGCACATAACTGCTATTAACCCATTTGCTTGCAAGCATCGCCAACGGCCCCAGTTTATTATCGTTTCACTTCCACAGCACGCTAAACATCACTCTCTTACTTGATCTGGATAAACCGTACATCAATTGAAAGTCTAAAGACTCTGGCTTCGATATTTGACCAATATTTCGATAAAACATCTTTTCAGTGACAGTTATTTAGGAAATTATGTCAGAAAAACGATTCCTATTCCTGAACGGTAAACGACGAAGTGTCAGCTCATGGACAAACGTTGATAATGTATCTAGTCAGAAAGAATCATGATCAGAAACATTTTTATTTTATTTTATTATTATGTAATTTCTGTCTCCATGCCAAAAATGGGGGGGTGACTGGTACGTTACTGCTATAATCATGTCTTTCGGTAAAGTGTCTTACAAGACTAAACATGCTTCATCGTTTCCAAAAGCCTCTGTTTCCACAGTCCATACTACAATGTGAAAACAGCCTTCCAAACGTATCCGCCCTGGAGACTGCCTAAGAGCCCGGAGGCCAAATGAGAGCAAAGATGCTTTTCCAACAGTAACATAATAATATGGACAAGGCTTGAGGAATTGTCAAATCAGGCAACCTATTGCTAAGCTGGTAACACAGTAAGCTACCCATTAATTTTTAGCTTGCCCCATCAAATGTTACTAACCCTTTTTACTCTTCCTGCAGCCAGCATCTACAACAGCCGAAGCAAGTAGCCTTTCCTGTACCTCCTCACTGCCGCAGCAGTGTCTGCTCCCGCAGGAGCCTTTCCCGTATCTCCCCACTGCCGCAGCAGTATCTGCTCCCGCAGGAGCCTTTTCCGTATCTCCCCACTGCCACAGCAGCTGTACCTCCTCACTGCCGCAGCAGTGTCCGCTCCTGCAGGAGCCTTTCTCTTATCTCCCCACTGCAGCAGCAGTGTCTGCTCCCACAGGAGCCTTTCCCGTACCTCCTCACTGCCGCAGCAGTGTCTGCTCCCGCAGGAGCCTTTTCCGTACCTCCCCACTACCGCAGCAGTGTCTGCTCCCGCAGGAGCCTTTTCAGTACCTCCTCGCTGCCGCAGCAGTGTCTGCTCCCGCAGGAGCCTTTCCCGTATCTCCCCACTACCGCAGCAGTGTCTGCTCCCGAAAGAGCCTTTTCCGTATCTCCCCACTTCCGCAGCAGTGTCTGCTCCTGCAGGAGCCTTTCCTGTACCTCCTCACTGCCGCAGCAGTGTCCGCTCCCGCAGGAGCCTTTCCCGTATCTCCCCACTTCCACAGCAGTGTATGCTCCCACAGGAGACTTTCCTGTTTCTCCCCACTGCCACAGCAGCACCTGGTCCCGCAGGAGTATATATAAAAAAAAAAGAAAAAAGAAATTGGTCTCACAGCAAGAACTTTCCCAGTAGAGCTCTTATGTTTTCTCTTTTGTCCAGTGAGCATTGGGTCTCACAGCGGACGCAGTGTGAGAAAATCTCCCAGTCAAGCTCTCATTTTCCGCTTTCCTGTTTTCTCTTTCTGTGCAGCGAGCAGTTGGTGTCACAGTGGATGCAGAGAAAACTTTCCCGATAGAGCACTTATGTTTTCTCTTCCGTCTAGCAAGCATTGGGTCTCACAGCGGATGTAGTGTGAGAAAATCTTCTGGTCAAGCTCTCATTTTCTCCCTTTCCTGTTTTCTCTTTCTGTCCAGCGAGCATTTGGTCTCACAGCGGACACAGCGAGAACTTTCCCGGTAGAGCACTTACATTTTCTCTTTCGTCCAGCGAGCATTGGGTCTCACAGCGGAAGCAGTGTGAGAAAATCTCCCGGTCAAGCTCTCATTTTCTCTCTTTCCTGTTTCCTCTTTCTTTCCAGCAAGCATTTGGTCTCACAGCGGACGCAGTGAGAACTTTCCCGGTAGAGCACTTACCTTTTCTCTTCCGTCCAGCGATCATTGGGTCTCACAGCGGATGCAGTGTGAGAAAATCTCCCAGTCAAGCTCTCATTTTCCTCTTTCCTGTTTTCTCTTTCTCTCCAGCGAGCATTTGGTCTCACAGCGGACGCAGTGAGAACTTTCCCGGTAGAGCACTTACCTTTTCTCTTCCGTCCAGCGAGCATTGGGTCTCACAGCGGACGCAGTATGAGAAAATCTCCCTGTCAAGCTCTCATTTTCCTTTTTCCCGTTTTCTCATTCTAGTTCTAGTTCTTTTATTTATAAAGCACATTTAAAACAATCACATGACTGACCAAAGTGCTGTACAACATACTGATCATAGATAAAATAAAATATGCTACATTACACAACAGTTAATATGCAAATGCTTCAGAAAACAAGTGAGTTTTCGGAAGCGATTTACAAACCGATAAAGATGGAGCAGCTCTAAGGGATGCTGGCAAGCTGTTTCACAATCTAGGGCCCATCACCCATCTCCTCTACGTTTCAGCCTTGTAGAGGGAACCAATAGTAGGTTTTGATTACTAGACCTCAAATCTCTGGAAGGGTTGTAAGGGTGCAGCAATTCGGATAGGTAATGTGGAGCGAGATTATGCAAACATTTATAAACAAATAAGAGTATTTTAAAATGTATCCTAGAGTTAACAGGAAGCCAATGAAGTGCTCGCAGAAGGGGGGTGGCAGAATCATATTTTTTTAGAAATTTGGCTGCTGCGTTTTGGACCAATTGTAAACAAGCTACTTGGGACTTTGAGATGACATAATACAAAGAGTTGCAGTAGTCCAATCGAGAAGTGATAAACGCATGAACAGCTATCTCAAGAGTTTTTTTCCGGCAGACAACAACTGGCAACAACTGAGGAGACATGTTTCTCAAGAGTGAGCCGACTGTCTAAAAATACACCAAGGTTCTTAACACACTTTGACTCAAAAACTACCAGGTTGTCCAAGATTGAGTTGTTAAATTTAAAATTGTCAGATGGACCAAAAACAATGACCTCAGTCTTTTAAGAGTCATTTAAGGTTAAAAAGTTACTGGCTAACCAATGCTTTACCTCATCAAGACATGTAAGCAGTGAATTTATGGCTGAAGGATCGTTTCTTTTAATGGGCAGATAGATCTGTGTGTCATCAGCATAAAAATGGAATGACACACCATGCCTTCTCAGAATCGAACCTAAGGGAAGCATGTAGAGGGAAAAAAGCAGAGGTGCTAAAATGGATCCCTGGGGAAGTCCAAAATTAAGAGGTGCGGCAGAAGAGGCAAAATTGCCAATTTTGACTGAAAAATATAGATCCGTTAAATAGGATTTAAACCAATTCAAGACTGAGCCTTTTAGCCCCACACAATATTCTAATCTAGACAGGAGCAACTGATGATCAATAGTGTCAAATGCAGCAGTCAAGTCTAAAAGGATTAAAATCACGGGGTCACCTGTATCAGTAGCAACTAAGATGTCGTTTAACACTTTCAGCAGAGCTGACTCGGTGCAGTGGAAAGGCTTAAAGCCGGACTGAAAGAATTCTGAGATTTGGTTAGTACTTAGAAAAGATTGTAGTTGACACAACACAATCTTTTCCAGTGCCTTAGAAATAAAAGGGACCACAGAGATTGGACGGTAGTTATTTAAAACAGACATGTCTAAGGAAGGCTTCTGTAGCAAAGGAGTAACGGAGGCCAATTTCATGCATGCGGGAACCGAACCAGTTGATAAGCATTTGTTAAACAGGGAAAGTAAGGCAGGGCCAACTGATCCCATCAACAATTTAAAATACCGGGGGTGAATTACGTCATGAGGACAGAACGAAACTTTGAGGGAGTTAATAATTTCAGAGAGAAATTGTAAAGAGATGGGATCAAAGGACTCCCATATAGACGATGACTGGAGAATCTCATCATAAACAGGAACAATGAAGGTGGTTACTACCTGGGATCTTAATTTAATAATCTTTTCAGAAAAGAAACTCAAGAATCTTTCACATAATTCATTTGAGGAATTTGGTATACCATTGACAGATGGATTTAAGAGAGCATTTATGACCGAAAACAAAACTTTTGGTTGATTATTATTGTTTAGAATCAGATTAGAGAAATATGCTGCTTTTGCAGTCTTGAGAGCAGACTGGTAGGACTGAAGAGCAGACTTAAATACCTTGTCTGAAGATTGAAATCTATCCTTTTTCCATTTTCGCTCTGTTTTCCTGCACGTCTGTCTTAGAGAACGAATTTCGGGAGTTAGCCACCTTTCAGATTTAGTTTTTGGTTTAAAAACTTTAAGAGGAGCAGTTTCATTTAGAATGTCCATCTATACCTTATTTAGCAGGTCGAAATGTTGGTCGACATTCAGATCAGCAAGTGAAATGTCCAAGGACAATTTTGAGCTCAGTTCATTAAAAAGCAAGTTAAAATCTAGGTGAAACCGAGAGGAATAAGACCGAGACAACTTGACAACATCACACAGAGCAGGTAGATTTGGCAGTGACAAAGAGAATAAAATAGGCTTGTGGTCAGAGATCACTGCATCAGAAAGCTCAAGTTCAGAAACAGAAAGCCTATAAGTGAGCACTAGGTCCAAAGTGTGCCCTTGTATATGAGTGGGCTCATTTATCCACTGAGTGAGGTTAAAAGATTCAATAAGACTTAAAAGCTCCTTAGAAAGGTAACTGGATGGGCAACAGACATGAATATTAAAATCACCAACTAATATAAAACGGTCATAATTAGTAGTAATATACCCCATTAACTCTGTAAGTTCCATAATAAAATCTTTAACCAAATGTGGAGGGCGAAAACAGAGTAGGACCGTTCCACTCAAAACTTAATAGCTGAGTTTCAAAACTAGAAAAATTTTTTGCAACAATATTCTGACAGCGAGAGAAAAAAGCATTTTTTAAAACAGTCACTAGGCCGCCCCCTCTACCATTTTGCCGGGGAGAGTTAAAAAACGAGCAATCGTTTGGAACCAGTTCAGAAAAAGGACTCAAATATCCTCCCTCTGTCCAAGATTCAGTGATGAACATAAAATCCAACTTATGAGAGGAGAAAAAATTGTTCAGCAGGAAGGTCTTATTTACCAGTGAACGGGCGTTTAACAAAGCCAATTTCGGTGGATTTATGTCGCCAGAAGTGGCAAATGTTAATAGAATTGCATAGTCTTTACTTTATAAATTAAATATAGATTAATTCTTGTTAAAACTACAAAGAAAATTCAGTAAAGAGCAGTGAGTGGTTTTCTCCTGTTTCATTTCTTGGATTAACATTAAAGGGTAACTAAACCCCTGGTCAGAGCCTGACTCCACCCACTGGCAATATTTTAATAATGCTGAAAATTGGGCAGAGCACAGCAGAGATAGAGGGGATGAACCGAGGGCAGGGCTGAGAGCTTTGCAACAGAGCGTTCATTGGAAGTAGAGGACTTTTCTCCCCCACCTTCACCTGAAGTGGAGGATGTCAAGGTGTCTGTGGACACAGGGCCAGGGACTAATCCATATCAATTCATGCCACTGGCTTAAACTGCAGTCTTAACTCCCGCACCGCGTCGTTTTTCAGCGCGAGCTGTATGGAGAAGCCCATTTTCACCTCCATTGCGTTGTAAAGGCAATCCCGCGTAAAATGCAGTTTGCACACTCCAGCTCTAGGCGGGAACTCGTGGTCTTCCAGGCCAAGTGCATGCAACCACTGGCACCTAATTTTAAAGTCTGCTGGAAAACTATGCAGTCCAGCAGTGCTGTTGTAACCACCAACACTACACATACGTACGATCCTGACCACTGTACTAAATACAGATAAATCTACGCTACCTGAAGCTTTCCTAATTGATGCAATACTATGCTACTAACTAACTAACAACACTAACGTTACACTAACAACTATGCCAATTAACTATATAGGCTACACGAAATAATCTAAATAACTATCTAAATGCTATGCTAAATAGATGCTATAATAGTCTATCCTGGTCGTTTTCAATACTCTCAATTCCAACTGACTCACTCCAGTAATTTTGACGGAACAAGATGGTTTTATACTGTGAAGGGCGTGGTAGCTCATACCAAGAGGCATTGTGAGCTGGAAACTGCTTACGTCACCTGCCACCGCTTGCGTCACTTGCCACCGCAAACATCCAATTGGAAAAATCAACTGCAGTAGCCACCATTCAACCTGAAGAGGGCAACACTCAGACGTTTTTGCACCATATATTGTAAAATTAAAACACTTTATACTCAAATGTCAAAAAAGTTACTTGAATCAATGAACAGCACTAATAATGCCCCATTCTTACAGGTCATTAACTAAAAAAAGTTGGCTTAGGGTTTAGTTACTCTTTAAGGACATTTACATCAGGTAGTAAATTAGGTGTGGTCCCTTTAAGAGATAAAACATCCATTATGGCACATTCCATTTCTTTTGCAACTGTTTACTTTCACTTAGGACATAACCAACCATTTTTCGAAAATACTTTTGAGGTGACAATTTTGTATGTATTTTTCATTTCAAGAGCAAAGACTCAAGACAAAACTCAGTTCGGTGTTTAAGGGCTGTAGACGGAGACGCATCTCTCTGCATACAAACTGCACTCACCGAAAAGCGTGGGGGGGCTGAATGAACCTTTCCATGTCTTTTTGTCTTTGTATTTTTAAACTGGTGAGGTGTATTTGCATGTTCAGGCATGGGAAGAAATTAAGAAGAACTTGGTTTGGTGTTTACGCGGCTCTCTGTGCGCACGCACCGAACTAAACCACAAACTCTCAGTTGAGTTTTTCCGCATCTTCTGTTTGAATGTTTAAAGTGGAAAGGCTTAAAACATGTGCAATTGATAAGCTTTCGCTTTTTCACATAGGCTGTCATTTTACGCTTGCCTCAGGCCTCCTCCCCTCTCTCAACGCCGTTTTACTAAAGATATGCTCCTCGCCTATTTTTAAAGATAAGAGTGTGATCTCAAATATGCTCTAGAACCGCTCTCGCGATACTTTTTTGTCATTCACCGATCAATCTTGGCAGCGCTGCTTCAAGTTGAACACACCTATTGGGTTTGTGGTGGTAGTGTTGTGCACACTAGGGGAACGTATATCCACTATTTGTCATTGATATTGTGATATGACACTTTTTTTATCATGTAAAAATGTATACCAATATTATTGTGGATGGTATGATATGGCACACACTGGCAGAAATCATTAATGTTCTTAATGAAACAACATAATTCAGCATAAATGAGTCTGAGTGAGGAATATCAGAAGACCAATTTCTGACTGTTGATGAGGAGGAGCTGGGGATGGAGGAAGGTAATTACCTCCTGAGAAAGAGATAAAGTTCATGAGTAATACTGAATACACCTTATATAGGGATGCTGTGATAGGTGTTGTATTTCCTATAGGTAGACGTGGATCAGCTGAGAGCCAGCGGATTTATGCTTGAATGATGCCACCTGCCAGAACTAATGCTACGTTTTATTTTTGTCTCTAGTTCTGTAAAAGTTTCTCTTTTGTTGATCAAGGTGCCGTTTCAATGGAGATGTAATTCAAACAACAGCTGTGTGGCGGATCTGAAGCTGAACTTCAGTTTTATGTGAGAAAAAACTGATAAATAAATTACAAATTATTGTAATATGAAATATGATTGTATATCCGTCTGAATATTGGCATTCTTCATCAGGTTTTGCTTGAAATGAGGGTTGAAATATTGTTCCGCAGGAACGACACATTAGTGGTGAAGAATCAAGCTTATTTCACGGTCCTTGTATCGCTGGCAAACCCAGGCGACGACTCCTTCAACACCAGCATAGTTCTGCATTACCCAGAAGGCCTCTCGCTCGCTAAATTTGATGCTATTAAGGTACAGCTGTCTGCATGTCAAACTAAAGACTTATGTAGTAAAACCATCTAATCATCCTAAAAACAAGTTTGTCCTTAAATCAGTTTAGTTTTGAAGCATTTCTGATATTCAGTCAAGATGAGCTGATTTTGAATAGATGTAGCAGGAACAGCAATGTAACAGCAATATCGCAGAAATCAGAAAGTTTTAAATAAAAAATATATTTTTTAATACTATTTTCATTTAAAAATCAATGTTTGTCAACTGAGACATGTTTGAAAGGTTTTTTGTTGTTAATGCATCTCCCGTGCTGAATTTTAGTAAATTTCTCTTCCTGTCAATTCAGTTCAGCTTCCTGTGGGGCATGGCCAATTCAAATTCCAAAAGGAAGCCAATTCTGCACTAATACAGCGCTATTAAGATATTTGTCAAATAATAAAAAATATCAAATTAAAGGCAGATTTTCTGAAAACTTTCTCTGAAATTCTAATTATATTGTAATAGATCTGCTACACTGCTGCTGCTGGGGTAGAGCAGGTACCAAGACTTAGTTCTGCTAATACATTTAAGACATGCTGCTGTGAGCATGTAGGAAATTCTGCTGCTGCACTTTTAACATATGATATAACTCACATATAATACATGAAATTACCCTGTAGCAGATCTATACAGGTGGAGCTGAGGAAGGTGGAGGGTTTCTGAAGCACTCAACCCAAGTATTTGAATGTTGTGCAGCAAGCTCATTGGCTGCTGATGCAAAAGAAACCAGTCAGCTGCAAAATGTGAAAAATCATGTGATTATATCAGATTAAGCTAGAACCTAGCAGACTGCACCATGTAGAGTTTCATGGAAGAACTTTGAATAAATTGTGTGTTTGTGTTGAATAAACAGCCGAGTCTGACTCGAATCAGCTGTGGTGATGAAGACAGCGGTGCTACGAACAGAACATCCTGCAGCATCAATCTACCAGTGTACCGCAGTGGCACCACAGTAAGACAGAATCACACACACAGATTCTTTTCTTTTCATACACATTTTCTGCATATTATTGCTATAAGTGTTAAAATTGTGGCAAAATTAACAGAATATATCTTTACAGTTACTACAGCCCATGAACCCATGACCTTGGTGTTGTTACCAACATTTGGTTTCTACTGTATTCTAGACTCAGTTTCTGGGAACCTTCCGTGTGACAAAATGGGATAACGATTGGTCTGACCGGTTGGAGATGATGATCACTGCCAACAGGTGAATCAGGTTCATTAACTAATTTGTTGTTAGGACTTTGTAGTTAGTCATACTTCCGCAGATATCTGGGCTGACCATATGTCATGAAGGTTAAGAAGAATGACTTTATTGCAGTTCATGTTCAGCTGTGAGTAAATTCTGTATTTGTTCACAGTGATAACAATGGTAACATGAGTGATACGGTGGTGAGGAAGAGCGTCCCGGTGCAGTTCTCCGTTGATCTGGCGATCAGTCTGTGAGTCACATTTATCAAAAACATCTGTCCTTCTTGATCTGCTCTTCACCTCTGTATGACGGAAATCACAACACAAGACATTTGACATAAAACTAAAATCTAAATGTCTTGCTCTGTTCTGTCCATAACTTACTCACTTTCTCCTGTAGATTCTGTTTTAATGACTTCATTAGACAGTCCCTCCAGAAAAACACTGACTTTTTTTTGTGATTGTCGTGGGCAAAAATCCTTGATTTTGCGCCAGGTTTTCTTAAAAATGCGATGGAATATGCGGGATATTTTTGCAATCTTATGCGATGAAATTGCGGGAACTTGCAAAAACTGCGGTTTGATGAAAAAGAGAAAAAAAGGTGACCCCCCCCCCAACACTCTGTTCTCACTAGGCTAGTCTTATGACTTCCTATGATAAGCAAGCATACTAAATCACAGAATAATTAAGTTCTCATTCTGTTTTATTTCAGACCTTAATTAACACATGGCCCAAACTTACAAAACATTGAGTCAAACAAGTTCTCTAGCTTTACAAAAGGAATATTCAACTAACTTTACTTCAGTAAAAATGAATACAAATAAAATATACAAATGCTGTTTTACAGGAATTGCAAAGTGCAATCTTTTATTGCAACGTAAATTATTTTACATACTACTAATGTACTTACAACTGTAAGGTTTTGGTAGCCTACTATTCTGTAACAAAAAAGTACAATCTTACAACTGTAGAGATGCATCAACTTCTGAATTAAACTACAACAGTCCACTCTGAAAATGAAAGCTAACTGCTTAGTCTAACACTGGCCTATCATTCGCCATCCTCATCCCTCTCTCAAAATAATTTGCCCCTACTGTCATGTAACACACCGGGTAACTGCTTCGCGTTAACCTTGAGGTTAACCTTAACTGCTTAACCTTGATGTCTTTTGCGCTTATTTTTGTTGGCAGATGAGAATGATTTGCGTCCTTCATCCTGGTTTCACCGCGGGCTTCACAGATGATGTTCACGTCGCGCAATTACGTCACTTCATAAGGTTCCCATTGGGAAATAATGGCAATTTACTTGTGTGAAGTAAACGCAACATTTTTCAACTTTCTGCTAAGATATATGTGACTTTTTTGCAACGAAAATTATTATTATTATGAAATCATGCTACCTCCGCAAATTTTGCTTCCTGAAATTGGGATTTTATGCGGCGAAAGTGCGGCATATTTGAAAAAATGCGACCCCCGCATAAATATGTTGTCCTTGGCTGATTATGCATAAAATCACATGGTCGCATAATCGCGTTTTTCTGGAGGGACTGATTAGAGAGACGACCAGCATTATTACCAGCAGTCAACAAACTATGACAATAACATGATAAAAATGATAGACGGAGAAAGTGACTAAACAAAATGTTATTGTCTGTTTGTCAGAGTGGCTGAAGACTCTGTGACGTATCTGAACTTCTCTCTGGAGGACAGAGGTCCAAAACCTCTCAACATCAGCTACAAGGTTTTTTTTAACTGGTTCATTGTAATAAAGAGTGTATCTTCACAATAATTATTTGAAATAAAGTAAAAATCAGAAACAGGCTTCAGATTTCACCAGAATTTACAGATTAACTAATTTACGGATGTGACTCAAAGTGATTTGGAACAATCAGATTACTGTGTATCTGTGTGTTTGCAGGTGGAGAATCTGGGTGTTAAAGGTCTGCCGGTGTCGGTCACGCTCACCCTGCTCTGTCAGACTACCCATGTGATTTTAAGACCTCACAGCTTCAGCATGCAGGAGGTGCATCACTCGCTCATCAGCTCATACCATCAAATCATCATGTATTTGTTGAATAAACCTCTTCTGTTCTTCTCTTCAGAACTCGCTGCAGTGCAACTTCAAGCCAGAACAGCAGGTAAGAGGTCATATATGTGTATTCTGTGACTGCTTGTCATTTGATGTTGATGAAGATAGTATAAAAGAACCTGAGACAGATGTTGCTAGTTGAAGGTCATTCACACTAAAAACAATAATAATAACTGTGTTGACAATTACAACAATGATACCTGTAACGAAAACTGTATTGGCATCAAAATGTTATATCTATAGTTATAGTCCTCCTCCTTAGTGTGAGTGGCCTTAAATAGATGCATTAGCAGTGCATAGTTTTGGAGCGCTATTGTAAAAGGAGTTGCAAAAACAACCAAAGCATGTTTAAATGATTTACAGTAGAAGTATAGCTTAAATTGATTGCTTTTTTTTTATTATTGAAAAGCAGCATATATTGATCTAATCACAAGCAGAGAAGCAATATTGGGTATAGAATATAGAATATAAATAGTGCTTCATTAATTAACTGTGTTAAATTATTTGAATGCGTTAAGGATTGTAAAACTAATCGCATGCATTAATGTGTAAACTATGACATCCCAACTTGAAACAGACAATAAGACGCATTTCAATATGCAGATCTTTTGTTCATATCAATCAAAGATGATGTTCTTCAGTCAGTCAACAGAGGGCAGCAGTGTGACCTCTGACTCTTTAAAAGGTCAAATTATTGACGTGTGCTGTTACATTCATGTTTATTGCCTCCTTTTCATCACTGTTTAACTGATTTCCCCTTTAACTCTGGTTTATTGCACTCGGTTTTTTGTTGATGTTTCAGGACAGTAACTACAGGAAGTTTGAGTGTCATCCGTTTCTTCTGCAGAAATCTTCAGTAGCTCACTTCAACCTGATGGCACATGCAGCTCTACAAAATGTCAAGGAATTCAAGAGTGTAGGTGTTAAACACACATCTGAACTACAGCACAGTCACAAACACGTGAAACACACATCCGAACTGCAGGACCGCACAAACACAAACCTGAACTACAGGACTGCACAAACACACACCTCAACTACAGCACAGTCACGAACACGTGAAACTCACACCTGAACTACAGGATCGCACAAACACACACCTGAACTACGGCACAGTCACAAACACGTGAAACACACACCTGAACTACAGGACTGCACAAACACACACCTGATCTACAGGACCGCACAAACACACACCTGGACTACAGCACAGTCACAAACACACACCTGAACTACAGCACAGTCACAAACACATGAAACACACACCTGAACTACAGGACTGCACAAACACACACCTAATCTACAGGACCGCACAAACACACACCTGGACTACAGCACAGTCACAAACACACACCTGAACTACAGCACAGTCACAAACATGTGAAACACACACCTGAACTACAGGACCGCACAAACACATACCTGAACTACAGGACCGCACAAATACACACCTGAACTACAGCACAGTCACAAGCACGTGAACACATACCTGAACTACAGGACCGCACAAACACACACCTGGACTACAGGGCCGCACAAACACATACCTGAACTACAGGGCCACACAAACACAAACCTGAACTACAGCACAGTCACAAACACGTGAAACACACACCTGAACTACAGGATCGCAAAAACACACACCTGAACTACAGGACCGCACAAACACACACCTGAACTACAGGACCGCACAAACACACACCTGAACTACAGGACCGCACAAACACACACCTGAACTACAGGACCGCACAAACATACACCTGAACTACAGGACCGCACAAACACAAACCTGAACTACAGGATCGCACAAACACACACCTGAACTACAGGACCGCACAAACACACACCTGAACTACAGGACCGCACAAACACACACCTGAACTACAGGACCGCACAAACACACACCTGAACTACAGGACCGCACAAACACACACCTGAACTACAGGGCAGCACAAACACACACCTGAACTACAGCACAGTCACAAACACACACCTGAACTACAGCACAGTCACAAACACATGAAACACACACCTGAACTACAGGACCGCACAAACACACACCTGAACTACAGCACAGTCACAAACACGTGAACACATACCTGAACTACAGGATCGCACAAACACACACCTGAAGTACAGGACCGCTCAAACACAAACCTGAACTACAGGACTGCACAAACACACACCTGAACTACAGGACCGCACAAAGACACACCTGAACTACAGCACAGTCACAAACACGTGAAACACAAACCTGAACTACAGGACTGCACCAACACACACCTGATCTACAGGACCGCAGAAACACACACCTGGACTACTGGACCGCACAAACACATACCCGCACTACAGCACAGTCACAAACACAAACCTGAACTACAGCACAGTCACAAACACGTGAAATACACACCTGAACTACAGGACTGCACAAACACATACCTGAACTACAGGATCGCACAAACACACACCTGAACTACAGGACCGCACAAACACACACCTGAACTACAGCACAGTCACAAACACGTGAAACACACACTTGAACTACAGGATCGCACAAACACACACCTGAACTACAGGACCGCACAAACACACACCTGAAATACAGCACAGTCACAAACACATACCTGAACTACAGCACAGTCACAAACACACACCTAATCTACAGGACCGCACAAACACACACCTGGACTACAGCACAGTCACAAGCACATGAACACATACCTGAACTACAGGATCGCACAAACACACACCTGAACTACAGGACCGCACAAATACACACCTGATCTACAGGACCGCACAAACACACACCTGGACTACAGGGCCGCACAAACACATACCTGAACTACAGGACTGCACAAACACACACCTGGACTACAGGACCGCACAAACACACACCTGGACTACAGCACAGTCACAAACACACACCTGAACTACAGGACCGCACAAACATACACCTGAACTACAGGACCGCACAAACACAAACCTGAACTACAGGATCGCACAAACACACACCTGAACTACAGGACCGCACAAACATACACCTGAACTACAGGACCGCACAAACACAAACCTGAACTACAGGATCGCACAAAGACACACCTGATCTACAGGACAGCACAAACACACACCTGAACTACAGCACAGTCACAAACACACACCTGAACTACAGCACAGTCACAAACACGTGAAACACACACCTGAACTACAGGACCGCACAAACACACACCTGAACTACAGGACTGCACAAACACACACCTGAACTACAGGACCGCACAAACACACACCTGAACTACAGCACAGTCACAAACACGTGAAACACACACTTGAACTACAGGATCACACAAACACACACCTGAACTACAGGACCGCACAAACACACACCTGAACTACAGAACAGTCACAAACACGTGAAACACACACCTGAACTACAGGACCGCACAAACACACACCTGAACAACAGCACAGTCACAAACACATACCTGAACTACAGCACAGTCACAAACACACACCTGAACTACAGGACCGCACAAACACACACCTGGACTACAGCACAGTCACAAACACACACCTGAACAACAGCACAGTCACAAACACATACCTGAACTACAGCACAGTCACAAACACACACCTGATCTACAGGACCGCACAAACACACACCTGGACTACAGGGCCGCACAAACACATACCTGAACTACAGGACTGCACAAACACACACCTGGACTACAGGACCGCACAAACACACACCTGGACTACAGCACAGTCACAAACACACACCTGAACTACAGGACCGCACAAACATACACCTGAACTACAGGACCGCACAAACACAAACCTGAACTACAGGATCGCACAAACACACACCTGAACTACAGGACCGCACAAACATACACCTGAACTACAGGACCGCACAAACACAAACCTGAACTACAGGATCGCACAAACACACACCTGATCTACAGGACCGCACAAACACATACCTGAACTACAGGACAGCACAAACACACACCTGAACTTCAGGACCGCACAAACACACATCTGAACTACAGGGCCGCACAAACACACACCTTAACTACAGGGCCGCACAAACACACACCTTAACTACAGGACCGCACAAACACACAGCTGAACTACAGCACAAAAATATATATATTTTAAAAACCTTATTAGAATAATATATTGCCTTATTTATTACTTATATTAATGCTTCATTATTAACACACACACACACACACACACACACACACACACACACACACATATATATATATATATATATATATATATATATATATATAAAACCGACAGCTGAGATTATCCACTTGCTTATCCTCAAACATACCCAGGTATACCACATTACCAGCTTTTTAGAATGCCCCTCTGAACTACAGCACAGCACAATCACAAACAGACACACACATGCTGTCATTCGCCTGACAGAAACAGTCCCAAACGGAGGGTGTTTAAGAGTTTCAAAGATTAAAATTGATGCAGATCCCAAACTGTTTCTTCTGCTGTAGAAATACTCCTTCTACGAGTTCAGGATGGATTACGTGTTCAACATCAGCGCTGAGCTCAAATTCAACACAAGCCGCCACAAGCAGATGTCAAACAAGCAGGTGAATCAGAGATGAACCAATAATAAGCCGCTGTTATCTCAAGTTTGCTGCAGACACATCTGAGATCTACATGTTTATAACACCATATAATATTACAATTTACAGTAGAAAATATTTCTTCCATTCTGCAGGATGATCCCCACAGATCCCAGGTACCTGCCATCTAATTTCTTCAGTAATTCATTCATCTTTTACATCTTCAGCGTAAATGTGTACATTTTAAAAGCGATTTTATATATTATTCATTAAGTATGAAAATGTTACTAGTGCCAGTGGTTGTGATGATTTTCCTCAGACTGCAGTGAAGGTGGAGTTTGTCGTTCCTCCCAGTCGAATGCTGATTGTTGGCACTGGTGTAGTGGGCGGGTTTATCTTCCTCATCATATTGATCCTTCTGCTGAAAGTAAGAACCAATCAAGTCACCTTGCAGTTGATCTCATCATTCACCTCTCAGATTCTCAATCCCATTTGTGTGTGTGTGTGTGTGTGTGTGTAGTGTGTGTTTTTTACAGTAAAGTCCCCCGCAGTTTATGAAAATAAGATGGTGGTTCTACTCAAATTCATCAATAAAGAAAACTGACGTCTGAGTCAGTGTTTTGAAGGAGGGCTCAAAACTGAAGTTCCTTTTTTATGTTAATGATTTTTAATGGTCCAGGTTTATGACCAGGTTTTCTTCATTTTCAGTGTGTTCAGTATGTTTAGTTTAATGATGTTCTTTCCAGTGTCTTTGTAGTTTATTTATAATATCCTAAGTTACATACATTTTATGGTGTTTTTTTCAATTAAACAGTTTTTGTCTTGACTGAATCTTTTTTTTAAGCTTCATGGTTTTTTTTCTCTCAAATTTCAAATAAAAGTATTCTGTGAGAAACATTCATACTGAGTATTAGTGTTTATTTTAAGACAATAAATAAATAATCACTGTATAAATCTGTAATATAAAAATAAGCTAATTATAAGTATGCTATGGGTAAACGCATTTGTAAATGAGTGTAGAGGCTTTCAAGTTTATAAAAAAATAGTCAAGTTAGTTGCAGAAGTATGTCTTTTTTGAATAGGGATGACACCTAAAACATGGTGGCAGCGTGAACACTTTTAGATTGTTTGTTTCCCTGCTGGAAAAACCAGCACAGACCAGCATAGATGGTCATACCAGCTAGACCAGCATATGTTGTGTTTTGGCATAGGTTTGCTGGTGACCAGCATGGGATGCAGATGTGCTGGTATGCTTGCTGTATGCATCTATTAAATGCATCCCATGCTGGTCACACCAGCACCAACATTGGATGCTGGTCACACACATTGGAAACTATGCTGGTCAACAGTAAATAGATGTTAAGGATGGTAGTCTGTTCACCAGGGTGGAATGCTGGACAGCTACATTGAATTTTGGTATGATGAAAATCATGAAAATACTAGCTTACATTAATACATGTAACAAGTTCATTTAATAATAACAAGTAAACATTAATACAATAATAACAACTATTTAACAAAAAACAACACTCATTTGGCTCAACAAGCAAATTACAATGAAACACACAAACAAATTTTTTCCTTAATTAAGTGCTCACTATTGGGTTCCATTTGCGCCAAAAATGATAAATTATGTTGATGTGTATTCTCTCTGTTTATTATTTTGTTCGGTCATCCTTACTGTTTTGCCAATCCTGGGAAGAACTCGAACACATCATCGAACACTTCACTGCTGCTGCTGCTGCTCTCCGTCTTCACTGGGAAGTACTCGAAAAACATCCTCAAACACTACACTGCTGCTGCTGCTGCTTTCCGTCTTCACTAGGAAGTACTCGAACACATTCTCGAACACTTCACTGCTGCTGCTGCTCTCCGTCTTCACTAGGAAGTACTCGAACACATCCTCGAAAACTTCACTGCGGCTGCTGCTCTCCGTCTTCACTAGGAAGTACTCGAACACATCCTCAAACACTTCACTGCTGCTGCTGCTGCTCTCTGTCTTCACTAGGAAGTACTCGAACACATCCTCAAACACTTCACTGCTGCTGCTCTCCCTCTTCACTAGGAAGTACTCGAACACATTCTCGAACACTTCACTGCTGCTCTCCGTCTTCACTAGGAAGTACTCGAACACATCCTCGAACACTTCACTGCAGCTGCTGCTCTCCGTCTTCACTAGGAAGTACTCGAACACATCCTCGAACACTTCACTGCTGTTGCTCTCCGTCTTCACTGGGAAGTACTCGAACACATCCTCGAACACTTCACTGCTGCTGCTGCTGCTCTCCTTCTTCACTGGGAAGTACTCGAACACATCCTCGAACACTTCACTGCTGCTGCTCTCCGTCTTCACTATGAAGTACTCGAACACATCCTCGAACACTTCACTGCTGCTGCTGCTCTCCGTCTTCACTATGAAGTACTCGAACACATTCTCGAACACTTCACTGCTGCTGCTGCTCTCCGTCTTCACTAGGAAGTACTCAAACATATCCTCGAACACTTCACTGCTGCTGCTGCTCTCCGTCTTCACTAGGAAGTACTCGAATACATCCTCGAACACTTCACTGCAGCTGCTGCTCTCTGTCTTCACTAGGAAGTACTCGAACACATCCTCGAACACTTCACTGCAGCTGCTGCTCTCCGTCTTCACTAGGAAGTACTCGAACACATCCTCGAACACTTCACTGCTGCTGCTGCTCTCCGTCTTGACTAGGAAGTACTCGAACACATCCTCAAACACTTCCCTGCTGCTGCTGCTCTCCGTCTTCACTGCTAAGTACTTGAACACATCCTTGAACACTTCACTGCTGCTGCTGCTCTCCGTCTTCACTGGGAAGTACTCGAACACATCCTCAAACACTTCACTGCTGCTGCTGCTGCTCTCCGTCTTCACTGGGAAGTACTCTAACACATCCTCGAACACTTCACTGCGGCTGCTGCTCTCCGTCTTCACTAGGAAGTACTCAAACATATCCTTGAACACTTCACTGCTACTGCTGCTCTCCGTCTTCAATAGGAAGTACTCTAACATATCCTCGAACACTTCACTGCTGCTGCTCTCCGTCTTCACTGGGAATTACTCAAACACATCCTCGAACACTTTACTGCTGCTGCTCTCCGTCTTCACTGGGAAGTACTCGAACACATCCTCGAACACTTCACTGCTGCTGCTGCTGCTCTCCGTCTTCACAAGAAAGTACTCAAAGGTGTATTCGAACACTTCACTGCTACTGTTCTCTGTCTTCACTAGGAAGTACTCAAACACATCCTCGAACACTTCACTGCTGCTGCTGCTCTCCGTCTTCACTAGGAAGTACTCAAACACATCCTCGAACATTTCACTGCTGCTGCCGCTCTCCGTCTTCACTAGGAAGTACTCAAAGGTGTCTTCAAACACTTCACTGCTGCTCCCCGTCTTCACAATGAAGTACTCAAAGGTGATGAACATTATTAACAGCAATTATTATGTGATGCAATCACACTTGGAGCAATCTTTGTTAGTTCTGTTTGAAGATTCAGGGTTAGCATCATCTGGGTCCTCCTAGGGTCAGCATCATCTCTTTTTTGAAAAATCACTTTAAGTTATGACTACAAAGGTATATCTTAATTATAGTTTCAAATACTAACTGAAATTTACCCAAAAGAGAGAGCAGTGGGAGATGGCGATCTGCAGGTATGGACCGACGACCACCAACTGCCAACAGCAAAGCCCCAAAAATCTGCAGTTTATGCTCAGTCAACTTTTTGGACCTTTTTGGATTTTTTCTGTAGTTATTTATTTATTTTTAAATTTAAAGCTCCAATATGGAGGAATTTTTTAATATAATTTCAGAAAATAACTTGCACAGTGTGATATATTTCCTCCAGTTGTTTACTTACAATATCTCAAAAGTCTCCAAAGATTTTTTATTTCAGAGAAATTACGATTTTAAATAACTGGCCGTCCCGGAAAAGAAATGTCGCCTCTCAGTGACGCAATGTCCGCTCTATACCTTTTTTCCGGTGTAGACCATGTGATGTTCCACCACACCGGAATATCACATGGTCAAATGCGGAAGTGGTGGTTATGTTATAGCCATGCGTATGGTTTGGTTGTCGTTGTTATGGATCACGATTACTCTTTGGCGAGTATTGAAGTGCCAGTAAAACTTAATCGTCCATATTCGGATACACGCAGACTGTGTGACAAACGGCGGAATAAAACCAGGATAAATATCGGCCAGGCGTTTACGAGATGGAGAGAGCTGCGCAAAAATCTTGGAGTTGACAGAGACTCTGCTCTAGCGAGTGTATTGATAGACAGGTAAGCAAATCAATTATTTATTTTGTTATTGTACAAGTAACGTAATAGTTACAGTAAAGATGATTTTAATAGATGTGAATTACACCACATGCCTGTACATTCTGTCACTGTAGCATTTGTTTTATCAATAAAATTACCTGTGAGAAAATAACATAACGTGGCAAATGGACTGTTTCAGTTTCAATAATAGCACTTATAAACAAAGTTATATTGCTCTTTGTACTAAGGTAAGAATTTTTATCACGTGTGGTGACCGAGATTATGGCAGTACAATTAAATACAAACTCACTCCCCAATCTCAAGAGACGCACTAGCGACAGACACTAGTGGCTGTAGCCATTTAGCCTCCTTGTTAGTGCGTCTGCCTCCCATGCCGAAGACCCGGGTTCGAGCCCCACTCGGTGCGAGTGCGAGGAGCGGTAGAGAGGGGTTACGTGAATAACATTTCACGTTCCTTGTAGTTCAATAATTATGATGACATAAAATAATACAATCAGATATACAGGTAATACAAAAACGAATAAATTACCTCATCCGTGATCATGATTTACTAGCTAGGACCACGCCACAAACCAGCTATGCAACTGGGGAAGAGTAGAAAGAGGATGAAGGGGTCGAGGGAATGGGATGATGGTCAGGTTGATCAGGGCATCTTGAATTGATGGCTCAGGGTCGGGGTACCGTCTCTAGCGTATATTTAGGCCAGACAATGAGGACCCCCTGATACAACCTGATAGAAATATAATGTGGGATAAGGTTGGCTGAATGGATGAGAAAGGGAGGGAAGGGAGAGAACGAGACTAGCAGAGCGGTGTGAGATGGAGGTTTGGAAGTCAGGTGATTGTTTGAGGCATGGCCCTGCTCCCGAACTTTAGTTAACCTCACTTAACTCCATTTCGTTTATCCAATTTAGATACATTGCTATTGTAAAAACGACATCTTCCATTGTCACCTGCTTCATAGCGTCATCAAGCTTTGCCTTTGTTATTGTTGGAAATATAAGTGTAATAAAAACGCTGTCAAATTAACTTTTTTTTGCTCTTTTTGACCACATGGTCAAGATGTTGTAAAACATGGCAAATAAAAATTTCTGGGCTCAGAGTTGTATTGAAAAATGTGTCCAATTGTCTCTGTGAGTTGTTTACATCAAAAGTTATGCCACTTTATATCATATTTAGATTTTTCGGGTTTGGTGCAAAGGGTTAAAAATAAAGCATTTTGGACATTATTTCAGCTTGGTACCGCATTTATTCTTAAAATAGACACTTGAATGATAAAGAAATAACAGGTTGTGAAAAAAAAAATCACCCTATGCGCTTGAGAAAATGAAAAAATAGTTGATCCTTTACACATCTTTGGCCATTTTTTGCTATTTCTGTCCAGAAATAAAGTCAATATGTTGTCAAATGTCAAAAATAACCATTCCATTAAAATCCTGGGGTCAGAATTGTATGGGAAAATGTGTTCATTTGTCTCTGTATGTTGTTTACTTCTAATGTTATGCCACTTTCTATATAACTTTTTGATTTTTCGGGTTCCGGTCGGGTGCAGCAAAGGGCTAAAAAGAACCCTTTGGGACATTATTTCAGCTTGGTACCTGGCAGATTATGAAAATAGACACTTTTAGGATTTAAAAAAATCAGGTGGCATAAAAAAAGCCGGGGGGTGCGCTTGGACCCCTATTTCCATCTAGACCAGTGGTTCCCAACCTTTTTCAACTCGCGGCCCACACAACCAAACACATATGTTTGCGCGGCCCACTTCAAAAAAATTAACTGACCCCGCTATTGTTGGGTTAATAACTTAGTACTCAGAAGCTAGATTTTAAACTATATTTATTGAATAAACTAGGGCTGTGCGATATGGACAAAAAAAAAAAAAAAAAAAAAAACTATCGCGATTTTTTTGATCAATTTTGCAATTGTGCTTTTACAGTCATAAATGCATTCAGGATTAATTTGAAACATATTTCCAAAAGAAAACCAATCAGAGCTTTATCAAAAAGTTGTAACATCTCTAGAACAGACAGAAGTCAAAATTATCACTATAGTGAAGATGTAAAAAAATGTATAGACTTGTGGCAAAAAAAATAAATAAAAAATCCTGTATACAGGGACTTTTTTTTCTTTTTTGCCATGCATTGTTCATAGAGCTCATTAATTGTAGCAGTACCTCAGGTGTTTGCAGTGTGTATACAGTATGTGTATGCGGTCAGCAGTGAGAGCGCATAAATATAACGCGAAAGCACATTAAAATAATGCACGAGTGCGAATCTCTCTGTTCGCAGCAGATTTCCTTTGCTCTGTCACAAAACCGGTCGTGCTTGCTCAGATACACGCTGCTTTGCGAGGAGAGAGTGTGCACACTTAAAACGTGTCTCCTCTCACTTAAACTGCATCCTGTTCACTAACAAATTCACTCTATGCTCATGTGTTAGACATGAATTATTTTCGCACGTTTTATTTCTAGCCTTTTACCGCAGTGAGAACGCTCTGATCCGTCAACACTGGCTCAGAAAAAAAGGCGCATCACAGACAGTGTGTGAACCTGGAGTTAGGCATATGCGCACGCTCAAATCGTGATTTTAGGACGTTTTCTTTTAATCGCACAGCCCTAGAATGGACTGGAAATGAACAGAAAATAATTGGCGGCCCACCTGCAATACCACCTGCAGGACCACAGGTTGAAAACCACTGATCTAGACTATACTTGATATCTCCGAAAAGTACCATTAACTTGCTAAGTGCAACAATAGCAAAACAAGCGGTAAAACTGTCAGGCAACTTTTGTGTGCGGCGCGCTATGCATAGCTCGTGCATTCAGAGCTGTGCACATTCACAGCTGATTCAGGTGACATTAGAGATGATCCGCACATCTATACTGCAGTGTGTAAATGGGCCGATGATCCTTTTCACAGCATGAAAAACAAAACTTATTTTCCAATTGTCAATGGGTCAATTTTCGATAAAGGTTTGTGCTTTCTGTTTGGGGTCTCTGGGAAAGTTTGAAAGTCTTTTAGAGCTGCATTCAGAGTGCTCACGTCCGTATAATGGAGAATTGACACATAACATTGTTTTTTCCTTATAAATGCACTAAACACAAACACGAAAAATAAGACTAAATCTTCTTTGTTTGGATTTTTTAAAAAGTCTTTTAAGCATTTTGGGGGGAGGTGGATTTAATGGAACCACACACAACCAAGTGTGTTCTGAAAGACACATGCCCTGCATTAATCCAGTGTGCTTTAAAAATCTTGACCTGCTTTGGATCTACTTATGTGTGTGAAAGTGCTTTCTCTGCAGTAGGAATAATAAAGTCAAAGCAACGTTCACGTCTAACTGACAGACATTTGACAGACTGTCTTAGAGAAGCTGCCAGTGAGCAACAGCCAGATCTTAAATCACTGGTTAAAAGAATGCAGACTCAGATTTCCCACTAAGAATAAGGACTACTTTTCATCAGGGCTTGAGAAATATATATAATATAATAAAAACAATAATTAATAATACTAGAAAACTGTTAATCCACTTTTTGTTCCATATTTTTTATTCAGTACTGGTATAAGCCTACTTTAAATAGGACAGAAAATTGCAAGACTTACCTAGCAAGGTTTTTTAATACTCTGAGTATGAGCTCTTTTGTTTGCATTCATATTGCAAGAAAATTATCCAGATTTTAATTTAAATTTTATGTTCAGTATTACTTTAAATAGAACATAGACTAGGAAGACTTACCTAGCAAAATAGGTAATAAACTGAATTTCTATGCAAGTAAAAACTTTAAATATTGTCATAAATTAAGTTTTACTATGCAAGTTATAATTTGTGGCCCTTCATATTTAATATGGTTTAAATGTGGCCCCCTTGGCATCTGAACTTGAGTACCCCTGGTCTAATCTATGCTTTGGACCTGGCAAGAGCCAGAGATGCTGGGCTGAGACAAATATCATCCACAACAACACAAACAAAGTCCTCCTGCAGAGGTCTACCACAGCAGTGGCACAAGCCAAGTGGTAATAAAATAAGGGTAGTTGCCATCTTATTTTACATTAAAATATATGCATAATGAACAGAGAACCATCATTAGTTCCAAGCAATGCTATGCTGAGTTAGCTAGTTAACATTAGCGTGTATATCAAAAACATAAAGAATAATATATTGTTTTTGGAGGTTTTAGTCTTTCGTGGTTTAGACTACAGCTAACTTTACCTTTAAGAAACTCTGTATAACAGCTAATGCATCAAGTTTAATAAACAAACGTCAATGGTCATTCACATCATTATATTATTGTTATGTTATTATTGGTGGTGTTTTGTCGAGGTTGACACACAACCTTATTTTGTGAATAAATATCCATGAATAAACTATACTGCAATGTACAATGCTGTGTTGTTATTATTATGAAGCAACTCACCTCTAGGAAAACTTTAATTTATAGAATGGTCTCATTTCCCCAAAGGCCTGAGAAATATGGTTCCCTCCAGTGATGCGCGGGTTGATCCAAAATGAGCGGGTATTCGCGGTTACGAGTCATCCAAAAATATTTGAAATGATATTCAGGTCGCGGTCGGTCGGGTCGTTTGAAATAAAGATGCCAATTAAACCTTTGTAATTTATATATTACTAGACACAATTGAGAAATACATTGGCCTACACTTTATTGGCTGAATAACTGGCATCGAATAGAGTGACCACCTGTCCCGCTTTACGTTGTACAGCAATTTTATCCTTTGTCCCGCCGGATACGTCCATAGGCGTACTGTTAACTTATGTCCAATAGTTCAGAGGAGAGCAATTAAATCATTAGTCGATAGGCTGAGTCGTACGTCAATCAAACTGTTGACTGGTGTACGAACGCCTCCTCAACATTCAACAATCTCAAATTGGAGAGTGCTCACGCTGTTCGGTCAGGTTAAGCAGCCGTGTGTCACAAATAAGAGAAGGTCAGAGTTGCGGTAGGCTTAGTTGAAAACATCGATCGGGTGCGGGTTGTTTATACATTGACCCGCGCATCACTGGTTCCCTCCTCACATATTCCCTGATGCTGGTGTAGATTTAAGGGTCATTATGTGTAACAACTTTCATCTACAGAACAGTCCAATACACCGAAAACATCAGGAGAACAAATGTATTTAATTATAACAATTATATGTAATAATAACAACATGCAATTATTACAAAAAAAATATTTTGAAAAGTTAACGTGACATCCACCGGGAAGCTGGAGTTTTATATCATTTAAATATTGCAACATTTAATCTAGGTCTTCAGTACACACAGGGCACTAAAAGTCCTCCACTAATGGTGGATTGCCAACACATGACTGTGGTACCACCCGTGACAATCTGATGGGGAAAAACAAGGCTGAGTGTGCAGGGGGCATTTTTTGTTTCCAACACAAGAGAATAAATCTCCGTGCAAACAAGGTCACAAAACAAACCATGCTGTTTTGGGTATCCAAAAGTTGTACATTGACAGGTTTTACACCAAAAAGAGGCCAAATTGGTTCTGGCTTAAGCTGTTTTTTCAAAATCGTGGAAAGGGTTCCAATAGGTCATAATGTGAGGACAATTCCAAAACATATGTGCAAGAGAGGCTGGCCCTTGTGAACATCTATCACAAGAAGGACTAATGGAAGGAAACATCTTTGACAACATTAATTTGGATATATTCAATCTGTGAAGCACCTTGAACTACAAAAGACCATGTCTAATACAAACAGAGGTAGAATGAACATTTCTTTGGACTTTTGACCATTGATCATCTGTAATAGACACCCCTAGGTCATCTTGCCAGGCTCTTTTCAAATGGTCCAATGTAGGTGTTGTTTTTTCCTGTGATGGCACATTATGGATTTTAGCAATTAGCCCTCTTTGAAATTAGTTAGACAAAAACACTGTTTCCATTGCAGAATTTGGGGGCTGATTAGGGAAAGACGGAAATAAGCACTTCACAAAACTTTGGATCTGTAGGTATTTAAAGAAATCTTTATTTTCCAAATTGTATTTGCGCTGTAATTGTTTGAATGTGGGAAATATATTTTCAATAAATAAATCTTTTAAACATCGAATACCTTTATAATCCCACTGAAGAAATGTCATATTTAAGACTGATGGAGGAAATGTATGATTATTAATCAATGGACTTAAAGCTGACGCATCCCTCCATCCGTAATGCATCCTAATCTGGGACCAGATTTTAACTGAATGAGAAACTACTGGGTTCTCAAGTTTTCTCAACAGGTTCTCAACAGCTTTCACTCTCCATCCTACTCCAATCAGCCCCTGAGTGGACAACCAAAACGACATTGCGCAGATATTACATGACCAGTAGTAACGTTGGAAACAGGTAATCCCATTCCTCCCTGGCAAGTTGGTCTTAACAAGAACATTTTCTTGATTCTAGGAGTTTTTCCATTCCATATAAAATATGACATGAGGAAATCTAGTTTACTAAAAAATGCTTTGGCTATCCAAATAGGAATACATTGGAACAAGAACAAAAACTTAAAAAACTTATAATTAGTAAGAACTGTCCGATTTTGATAAACCCAGTTTGGTCCTGTGAAATAATTGTCGGTAAGATTGTTTCCAGTCATGTAGCTACAATTTTTGCAAGTAATTTATTATCCACGTTGAGTAATCAGTAATAAATAAATAATAATAATAAAAAAATTTTTTTTTAATTTATTTGTTACAAAATTACATTTTGTTGCATGGGAACCCCAAAGACTTTCAGTGTGAATTTTTTTTCTTCACATCATTATCATCATTAAACTTTATTATACACAAACAAGGGCAAAATCCACAAAATCCCATATTTACCTGTGTACTAAAACGCCAATGTTTCCATTTTTGACAAAATCCTGACTGAACTTAGAGCCATGATCTTCAGTGTTAAAGGGTTAGTTCACCCAAAAATGAAAATTATGTCATTAATAACTGACCCTCATGCCGTTGCAAACCCATAAGACCTCCATTCATATTCAGAACACAGTTTAAGATATTTTAGATTTAGTCTGAGAGCTCTCAGTCCCTCCATTGAAAATGTATGGTATACTGTTCATGTCCAGAAAGGTAATAAAAGCATAATCAAAGTAGTCCATGTGACATCCGAGGGTCAGTTAGAATTTGTTGAAGCTTCGAAAATACATTTTGGTCCAAAAATAACAAAAACTACTACTTTATTCAACATTGTCTTCTCTTCTGGGTCGGTTGTCAGCGCGTTCATTGCAGTTTAGTGATATCCGGTTTGCGAACGAATCATTTGATTTCACCGGTTCTACTTGAACCAGTTCACCAAATCGAACTGATTCATTTACTCAAGTAGTAAGCAGTACACTGAACCGAGAACCATTTCTGTCGGACACATCCGATTCGAGAACCGAGGAGCTGATGATACTGCGCAAGTGTGATTTAGCTTGAAGCAGATGTCAGAACATAACTGGTTCTTTTGATGATTGATTCTGAACTGATTCTGTGCTAATGTTATGAGCGCTGGTAAACCGAAGGCTTGAATTAAGGGCAATCATCGCCAATAACGTCATTACGTCGAGTGCAAAAGAACCGGTGAATCGGTTTTTTCAACCGGTTTATTGAATCGAATGGTCCGAAAGAACTACTGTGTGAGTAAATGAATTAATCCAGGATATTGGTTTGTGTGAACTCGGAGGGAGTGTCAGCCACATTAAAAAAGTTAACAGCTTATGTTATTTGTGGATTAATGCTTATTAAGATGCGAACCGTTTCAAATGATTTAGTTCAATTTGGTGAACTGGTTCAAGAAGATCCGGTATCAGTAAACTGCATTGTTGTGAACACGCTCTCAACATACCTGGAAGTCAAGTCAAGTCAAGTCTGCTTTATTGTCAGTTTCCACATGTACAGTACATACATACAGAGAATCGAAATTGTGTTACTCTCAGACCCAGGTGCACACAGATAACATTTACATTAAAGCCTAAAAATCTAGATCAAATATAAAATGTAGATACAACTATACAATAAGGGAATGTAAAAAAAGACATATAAAAATTAAAAGTAAAGTTAAATAAAGCAGTGCAAGGCAAATGGCAGATAGAGTGCAAATCAATGAAGTGAACAACAGTGCAGATAAAAGATTTTTAGTGCAAAGAAAAAAAAGCTTATTAAGTCTGATTAAAGTGACAAAGGGCTCAAGAGCAGTTATTTTATTTAACTCACTGATGAGGTAGTGGAATAACGTCAGTTCCATGCTGAATGAGGTAGTGAGCAGACCAATGATGCACCAAGTGACTGGTGCATGCCATCATATATTAGTGTGTGTGTGTGTGTGGGGGGGGGGGGGGGGGGTGGCTCGGGATGTCGGATCTAGTAGTTCAGTGGTGCCTGGGGCAGAAGAGGGGAGGGGGTGCAAGTTCGGGAGTGAGTTCAGCTTCCTGACAGCCTGGTGGATGAAGCTGTCCTTCAGTCTGCTGGTCCTGGCCTGGAGACTCCGCAGTCTCCTCCCTGATGTCAGCAGACTGAAGAAGCTGTGTGACGGGTGAGTGGGATCACCTGTGCTTTGCGGGTGAGACAGGTTCCGTAAATGTCCTGGAGGGAGGGGAGAGAGACACCAATTATCTTTTCAGCTGCTCTCACTATGCATTGCAGAGTCTTTAGGCAGGACGCGTTGCAGGCTCCTGGTCTCCAAGCTCAGAAACCTCGGACAGAATGCCCAACTCAGTGACTGGGTTCTTGATTTCCTATCATGCAGACCTCAGGTAGTGAGGGTGGGTCAGACCACCTCCAACATCATCACCCTTAGTACAGGAGCCCCACAAGGATGTGTTCTGAGCCCGCTGCTCTACTCGCTCTACACATGTGACTGTGTGTCCCCTACACCTCCACTTCTGTCACCAAGTTTGTGTGAAGCTGCTGTTTATAGATTATAGCTCGGCCTTCAATACTATATTCAAGTCAAGTCACCTTTATTTATATAGCGCTTTAAACAAAATACATTGCGTCAAAGCAACTGAACAAAATTAATTAGGAAAACAGTGTGTCAATAATGCAAAATTACAGTTAAAGGCAGTTCATCATTGAATTCAGTGATGTCATCTCTGTTCAGTTTAAACAGTGTCTGTGCATTTATTTGCCATCAAGTCAACGATATCGCTGTAGATTAAGTGACCCCAAAAAGCAAGCCAGAGGTGACAGTGGCAAGGAACCG